>NW_004567129.1:23177211-23193126 GCF_000260355.1 Condylura cristata | reverse complement strand
GAGAGGTCTGGCTCGCCATGTGGTCTCCTCCGGGGCAGGCAGGAATCGAACTCATGCTGAAGTGGCTTCAGATTCTCAGTGCTGTGCTTTAACCCACTGCGCCACCAGGGAGGGCCTCATTACATTTTTTTAAAAAAGATTTTATTTATTTATGCAAACAGAAATGGAGTACAGGCCAGAGCTGCAGGGGCAGCGAGAGGATCCACTAAAGACAGAGTGGGGAGCAGAACAAGCAGATCAATGAAATATGCTACTGAGGGGAGCAGCAGGTGGGTCAGGAAAGGTCTGCCGTGCCATGTGGGTCACCTCCGGGGCAGGGATTCAACAGGCTCTGAAGCAGCTAAGCTAGCTTGCAGTGCTGTGCTTTAACCTGTTGTGCCACCAGGGAGGGCCAGTCACTCATTCCTCTGCATAGAGATTTCCCTTTGAAAAAGCTGGAAGTGACTTCAGCTCTGCATGTTGGCAGATGGGATAGGAGAGAAAAACATTTTAGCTCCCCCTTCCTCGCCCCCCCTGAAATATCTATTGTGAAAAAAATTACAATGATTTAATTAACAAAGGAGTTGAGGTGAGAAAAATCCTTCTTAGACTTTCCATATCATTTAGCACTGCTGATTTGTCAATAATGGTTTTCTTAACATTAATTGGCTCCGGTGTGTGGTTTGTGCCTGCAGATTCTCTGATTCTTAGTCTGATTCTCTTAGTTTTGGAGGAGCAGCTGAGATTGTCATCTCTACTGTTTACATAATCCTGTCCATGTTTCATGAGCACAAGAGAGAAAAATAAGTCTCCTAGAAATGGTGAACCCCAATTTATTACCAAATTTGTATTTGCTAATTACTATGGATATTTAAGTGACAGAATTTTATGAATGGCTTTAAACACTGTCATGTTTCTGTCCTCCATAAATAAAACTTGCGTTGAGAAGTGGACAGTTATATGTGCACTATGAGGCTGTAAATCTGCAGTTGGGGGTTTATGATAACGGAATTCTAAGAAAGATTTTAACATCTTAAAATTTGGAAGCTCTAAGTGATTGTCATTTTTGCACTGCTGTTTTCATACCTCATACTAGATTGTCAACAAAAATGCTTGGCAAGATCTTTTAGTGAAATTATACCATGCAGCAAAAGGAAATTTACTGATGTCTTGCAAGGCATATAAAGGTAGGGAGCAAAAGCTCTACTACATTCATTTACAGTTGTCCTAGATGAAGGATAAATTCTGAAGGAAAAATTTCTGATTTTATGTAAAATGAAAAACTTCTTTCTATACCAGTGTGTAGTTACTGCTTGTGTTTTGCTGTTTGGGCAAGTATTGCATTTATGTGAAAATTAAATCAAGAGCAAAGTGCATGTATTTTCCCTCTGCTTTTAGAACCCTACTGTGTTGCAGATAAATCTCAGAGGTAGCCTTGCTTCTCAGGAAACAAGCGCCCTTCTTCAAGAACACAACCATCGTTGGTAGTTTTCAGACTAGAGGAGCCATGCCAGTGGAAACCTGGCCTTAACCCCAGATTTGTTTATTTTCTGATGCCCAAAACATTAGGAAAGAATAGTAAGACCTACAGAAAATGCTAACCTGGAACTTAAAGGTGTAATGATAGCTAGTTAACACTCCAACATTGGACGTCCACTCCTGGTCGGATTTGTGTTCTTATCTCTCCTTGGCATCCCCTGGACTAATCATCCTGACATAAATACCAGCAGCTTTCACATTTTCTTGGGAGTAAATAGTATACTGGGGAGGCGGACCATGGTGAATTCTTTTTTTCACTATAGAGTGATCTTCTAGGTGTCAGAACCCTCATAGTGTCTGCAGAATTGTCCTTGTTTTACAAAGCAATGGTAAAGGATTGTACTTCTCCAAGACCCTTGTTCAGGTGAACTAGAACTAAATCATGTTCAAAGATTATAATAGGAATTTAAACGCAATATTGGCCACTTTTCAAGTTCACACAAATGAATGAGAAGTGTACAGCAACAACAAGCATGATGAAATTTAAGCTTGTTTCCAAATCCAATGAGATCTCCCAATCAAAATTGAAGCTAGACAGTAGACGTGAGATGAAACGGCTGAGAAGCATGATACTGACACATTACAAACCTAAGGCGCCCTGTGGCAAGGTGTCGAAGCCTGTGATAAGATACGGCACAGCACTGAAGAACAAGCATGAACTTTGAAGCTCTATTCCTCCTTAGCTTTGCCTCAAGCATTATTACTTAAATTTTCTAAAGTCCTGAGTGTCTTTTTTTTTTTTTAAGATTTATTTATTTATTCATACAGAACTGGGGTACAGGCCAGAGATGCGGAGGGTGAGAGGATTCACCAGAAACAGAGTGGGGTGCAGAACAGGCAGATCAATGAAGTACATTGCTGAGGGTAGCAGCGGGCGGGTCAGGAGAGGTCTGCCACGCCATGTGGTCACCTCCAGGGCAGGCGGGAATCGAACGCATGCGGAAGCAGCTTTAGATTCTCAGTGCTGTGCTTTAACCCACTGCGCCACCAGGGAGGGCCCCTGAGTGTCTTTTTTTTTTAAGAAATATAATGTCTACCTCTAAAGCTTTTGAAGAATCATATTAAAAAATACATATATTGGGTAAAATTACTGTCTCTGACATATAATGAGTAAATCACATATTTATTCCTTTGCCCATTTTCAGAAAAATTGCATTAATCCCCACTGCCTCTTCTTTTACCATGAGATTTTGCCAGTGCTAAGTTAATCATCACCATGTTAGTTTCCGAGCTGAAGACTTTATCACTTCTCATATTTACTGTGTGTTTTGTGTGCATACATGCATGTGTGTGTGTAAGCAAAAGAGGGAGAGAAAAGTCTTGATTCTGTTCAGCTGTTCTGTTTTCAGAGATTTCTGACGTTGGAAGTATAGGGGAAACACAACAGTAACATTTCAATTTGCAAAGAAAAAAAAAATGACAGAAATATTTCTCTGCAACTCCCGAATGTCATCCATCAAAAAGTCACTGGTTTGATTTCAAAGGATAAGCCTTTTTTTTTTTCTTTGTATAATAAGTTATAAAATTCTGTTCCTTGAAAGCTGCCAGTTAGGGGGAACTTTTCCATGACTAGGAAGTCTACAGAATAGTTAGAGAGCTCTAACTGTTACAATACACACACACACACACACACACACACGTTTGTGGTGGGCCAAGATTGTTGCTTCAGAGAGAAAATTATTAGAACTTTTAAAGAAGCACTAATAGTATTTGAAGAACTGTCACTTTGCTGAGAGATAAAAAAAAATCTTTCTCCTGTACCTTCCTTCTTCAAAATGAATATTTATTTCTAAATTATTTCTAAATTGAATATAGCTTTGGATATCACACTGATGTTCCAATTCTGGCTTTACCAGCTGTAGACCTTAGGAACTTTTATTCACTTTTTTGTTGATTATGTTTCTAGTTAGCAGAGAAGTTAAGATAATCACATTGCATCCAGGCCTCGGGAGAGGCCCAATAAATGATTGTCAGTATACTGACAGAACGGATGTCATTATGTTCTTCAGTTCTGACCTACATTGAGGGTTAGCTACTCCAACTCTTTTTTTTTTTTTTTTTTTTTTTTAAGATTTATTTATTTGTACATACAGAACTGGGGTACAGGCCAGAGGCTCAGGGGCGGTGAGAGGCTTCACCAGAGACAGAGTGGGGAGCAGAACAGGCAGATCTACGAAGTACACTGCTGAGGGGAGCAGCGGGCAGGTCAGGAGAGGTCTGCCTCGCCATGTGGTCTCCTCCGGGGCAGGCGGGAATCGAACTCATGCGGAAGTGGCTTTAGCTTCTCAGTGCAGTGCTTTAACCCACTGCGCCACCAGGGAGGGCCTCCAACTCTTTTTTTTTAATTAAGATTTATTTATTTATGCATAAAGAACTGGAGTACAGGCCAGAGATGTGGGGGGAGGGGGTGAGATGATTCGCCAGTGACAGAGTGGAGAGAGAATAGGTAGATCTATTGAAACACACTACTGAGGGGAGCAGAGGGCAGTCAGGAGAGGTCTGCTGTGCCATGTGGGTCAGCTCCCTGGCCAGGGATTGAACTTGTGCTGCAGTGGCTGTAGTAGCTTCACAGTGCTGTGCTTTAACTGGTTGCACCATTAGGGAGGGCCCTGCTACTCTAACTCTTTTCTAGTTGGGTGAGACTCAGTATTCATCTGTAAAATTTGTTCCTGTTGCTTTTCAATCTCTGTTACAGCATATTGAGATTATTTTGAACATTGGCTCTGTGGATGATTTAAAATCAACCTGATTGTAGTTTCCATAACTTTGTCCAAGTATTCGATCAAAGCAAAGCCAAAGGAGTCTCTTGAGGTGAGGTTCCTAGTGAAAGGTGACAAAGCATTTCTTGAATGTGGATCTCAATGAGCTTCAAAGTGTGGGATCTGTATTTACAGTATACTTAAAAGGTTTTTATCTAACTCACAGGGCTGTAAAGTCAATTTTTTTGCTGTTTGAAATAAAGTCACAGTACATGGGCATCACTTATTTATTTGAAATATCTTTAAAAGACAAAGGAGTAGGTAACCAATACTCAGAAGCAATAAGATTGGACAGAACAGTTACTTTATTTGCCCATTTTATCTCTGACATCCAGCTCAGTGTCTCCTACACATTGTTGCTCACTAAACAGTTTTTTTTTTTAATCAAACCACAAAATGAGCTGCTTTAGTCAGTGTTCAATTTATGCCCATCGTTTTTTTTTTTTTTTTCATTTAAGTTTTACTATGTGGACTTCCATCAAGTCTACGTGCACACGGCACAAAATAACTCATTCACATCACAAGTTCCTAAAGAATAATCTGTGAATGAACTCTAGTTTTGTCCACTAGAACTCAATCTGGATATTTTGTCCTGTGACCATCTGTCTGTTTTTCCATAAAACTAAATCTGATTTATGAGTTTGTCCTCAGAGACCTTCTTGGAGAACTAACCCCAGGCATACCAGTTACTAAACTTACATTCTGACAATAATTCCTGTACTGTAGATTTTCTACCGAGGTATTTATTGTTCCTGACCTTGTTACATGAACAAATAAAATTAAGTTCAAATATTTTGGTTTTATTAAGTTCTCCTATGGATAAGTATTCCTTCACAGACTTTTTGTCTTCTCGAATTTACAGGAGTTTTGTCAGGCTTTGAAGGCTGAAGGTGAGAATAAGTGAAGTTTAAAATTAAATATTGTATTAATCAGATTTTCTTCAGTTTAGAAATGTCTATACAGTGAGTTTTGGAAGTAAAAATTTAGTTCATTTCTAAATCCAGTCCTCTGTTCTCCGAAATTAGGTTAATGTGAAAAGTGGAGTGGAAATGCCTGGTACTTACTTTAACTCACATATGGAACCTTATCTTGATCTGGCATCCACATACTCCAGGTTATAAAAGGAAAACATATTTAAATATTTTACAGTGTATTCTTTGCCTTTAAAAATGAAGTTGGTCTCTATAAATGTATTTGCTTTAATTTTCTGTTTATCGTGTCATTGAAAACATCTTCCAGTGATCTGCTTTACTGCTTCAAGAAACTCTTACTTGTGTACCATTTTTCAGCCTAAGGACAATGATTTGGAATAATGTTGCAGCTTTTATTGGGATGACAATACCTTATGAATTTTATGTATGACATTAATATACATTTAAAGTTATGAAAATATTCCAAAATGTTCTGATATGCACACTTTAAAAAATACCATCCTCAGAGAAACTGTCATAAGTGGGCGTTAATGCTTAACACAGTGCCTGGTAGATGATTGAAAGTCAGATGTCGAGAATATATAAAATTACATTTTTTTTTTAGATTTATTTATTTGTGCATACAGAACTGGGGTACAGGCCAGAGGCTCACGGGTGGCGAGAGGCTTCACCAGAGACAGAGTGGGGAACAGAACAGGCAGATCGACGAAGTACACTGATGAGGGGAGCAGCGGGCAGGCCAGGAGAGGTCTGTCGTGCCATGTGGTCACCTCCTGGGCAGGTGGGAATCGAACTCATGTGGAAGCGGCTTTAGATTCTCATTGTTGTGCTTTAACCCGCTGCGCCACCAGGGAGGGCCTAAAATTGCATTTTTTAAGGAAAGTGGCCGTCATAGAACATGGTACTGGAGGAATACTAACAAAGTGGCCGACAATTTAGCACAAATGTCTTCCTTAAATGATCATGCAGTATAGAAAAGGGGTTACTTACTGGTTAATTCATTGAATGGAAAATCATTCAAATTGCTGATAGCTACTTTGAGTTCAATGCAAGTTTGATTTGAAAACATTTTAATTGAGTGCTACTAGTTAACTATAATTGGCTCTATAATATAGATGATTCTTTCTAAGTATTAGATAACATGAGAGTTTTACAATAAAATGATCACCACCTTTATTATCATTGACATTTTGTGATGCAGTTGTTGCTTTCTTATGCAAAAATGTAATAGATAATTGTTATAAAATACTATGCTGAAATTAGGCTGATTATTCTATTTGACTTAAAATGTCATGTAGTAAAGGTTATTTTCACTCATTAAGATTAAGTGCAAGTAGCCATATGTTAGAACAATCTTTTGAATTCAAAGTATACTCAGCTGAAAATTGTCAACAAACTCAGAAATATCCAAAGAAAAAAATAGCTTTCTTCTTTATTTGACAAAGCATCTTCTCTCAATTAAAATGTCATTATGTTACACTCATGGATGGCTCTTCATTATGACAAATTTGATCTTGAAAACAAATCATTCTATATATAAATGTGATGGCATTTTGATATTAAGCTTGTAAAATTTATCAATATTACAGAACTGTGACATCAGCAAAGAGGATTATTGGTCTACCCAAATAATAGTGTAGCCATTAAGAGAACCACGTCTTGCAATTGCAATTACATGCCCTAATTTTAAAGGGGCTATCATTTACAATAATTTGGCAGACTTGGTCCATATTTCTTTCAGAAATTCATTTCTTCATTATGCCTCAAAACAATTTATGGTGCATTTATGTTGGTGGAGATAATTTGCTTATTTTATTGTGAATGGAAATCAGTAATTACATACAATCCCATTTTCTGCAGACATAAAGTTAATTCATGATAGTAATTTTAGCTTGTGTTACTACTTATGATGGAAATGTAACTGGCAAATGCCTCCATTATAACTGAATTTTCTGGGACTTGATAGAAAAAGAAGTGTTGACTTAATATTAGCCATTCCATAGATGATTTTATGACAAGCCTATAGATCATTTTGCCAAACTAGTAATGTTTGAACTGAGTTTTTATCCCAACTTCTCTACTATGCTTTGTGACTGTGGGCAAGTGATTTTGCTTCTCCCAGCCTTAATTTTATTTTGTGTGCCACGTGGAAGTTGTAATATCCATGTCATAAGAGCTGTTGATATGGTAAAGTGGAAAGGTACAGGTGTGATTTTAGTTTGCTTCCCACATTATGGATATATCAACAGCTTTTTGAAAAGCGCCTGACAACTAGTGCACTAAATATATTTAAGCCACTCAACTCTGTAAAATGCTTATACCATGCACTATAAAATATAGTGAGTACAATGAAATTATGTAAAATGTAATTAAGTGCAGACACAAGCAACATAATAGGAAAGCAAAGAGGGGAGGAAGGTTCATACCTCTTTAAGTGCATGTTATCACATCCGTCCACCAAAGCGCCATCCTCCACTGCTGTGGTCCTGGGCCCCTCCCTTTGTTGCCAAGTCCTGGCGCCCCCTGGTGGTATCCTCAGGTTTTGCAAAGACTTTAAAGGCTTGTTTTGTTTTCTCCAGGCCTTTCTTTGCTTTGTTTCTTGATACTCAACATATGAGTAAAATCATGCAATATCTTATTTTCTCCTTCTGCCTTATTTTACTTAGACTATTCCTCTCTAGTTCCATTCATATTGTTGAAGTGGCAGGGATTATTTATTTATTTATTAGTGGTTGAGTAGTATACCATTATATCCCACACCTTCTTTATTCACTTCTTAATCTTGGGTCTTTAGATTGATCCCATAGATGGATTGTTGTAAAAATGTATTATAGTGAACACAGGATAAACACATATATTCAAGTGAGACAAATTATTGTTTTTGTATTTGGGGGGGTATTTTCCTAAAAGTGGGGTTACTCTATCATTTGGTAGATCTATTTTAATATTTTGAGAAATTGCTGTGCAGTGTTTTAAAAAGATTTATTTATGCATACAGAACTTAGGTACAGGCCAGAGGTGCAGGTGGGTGAGATGATTCACCAGAGACAGAGTGGGGAGCAGAACAGGCAGATTGTCCAGGTCCACTGCTGAGGGGAGCAGCGGGCGAGTCAGGAGAGGTCTGCCTGCCGTGCCATGTGGTCACCTCGGGGGCAGGTGGGGAGCAAACTCATGCTAAAGTGGCTTTAGCTTCTTAGTGCTGTGTTTTAACCTGCTGTGCCATCAGGGAGGGCCCTGCTGTACTATTTTATATAAGGACTAGAACAGCCTACATTCCTGCCAGCAGTGTATGAGAGTTCATTTTTCTCCAAACCCTCACCAATACCTGTGTTGCCGGTGAAAAAGTAACAACTAAAAGGAACATTAAGCATTACATCCACAGGTGCTTGGAACCTGCTAATTAGGAATAAGTATTAAGAACCTTTTATTATTAAGTACATTATTAAAACGAAAGGGAAAGATTGAAAAGTTCATAGTATAAATCGACAAGTTACAGATGTAGCCATTTATAGAAAAGTAACTTAAAAAATGTTAATTGTAGCTATTCAAGCATTTAGAGAAAAGTCGGAAGTCATTCAGTTTCGCTCTAGATAACACATCAAAACTCCCAAATACGTTCTTAAAACTAAATTTCATAAGATACAATGAATAAGTTAATTTACAATATTGGAATAGTCCATTCTGGTCTGTGGAGATCATTTTGTCTGTGTCTTTATTTTAGCAAATTAGAAAATAAATTAATGTCAATATATCTACTCCCTGAGATTGCTAAGAAGTTTAAATGAAGTCATATACTTAAAGTTATTAAAACAACCAGTGCTCAAAACTATAAAAGTGAGTTATGAAGTATTTTTATGCAATTTTCTTTCTTATCTTGACTCACCAAGATTTTTAGGAGAACAATTATCTCTTAGAATAGTGGTACATTGCCTTAAAAACACTCAAGATATTAAGTGGCTAGTCCTTGCCAATGACATCTAAGCAGATTCTCCAATTGGGTGAAAAAACTTACTTCTAGGACTTTGTTAACCACTTTTCTCCTTTCTCCTGTAATGTGATAAACTATTGATTAGTTAATGTTCAAGCAGGCTATTGTTTCCTGAAAAGCCATAATATTTTTCTTTTGATATATTGTTGGATGCCACTTGTGAAGGTTTTGTTTTTGAGTTTTTAGTTTGGAATTTCATTCTTATGTTCTTGTCTAGTTGTTCTGTCAGAACTATGCTGATCTCATAAGACCTACCTGTTAGAATCCAGTCCCACCTCCACTATTTTCTGAGTTGGTTTAAGAATGATACTGTTTTTTCCATTAATACTTTTTTCAAATTCAGCTGTGAAACCCTCTGCAGCTGATGATTTAAAAATTCTCTATCTCTAGCAAATACAGTGTTATTTAATTACTTTTCTTTACGTAATTTACGTTAGTCTGATGTGTGTTTCTCGGTGAATTTGACTTTTTTATATGAGTAATCAAATGCATAGGTATCAGGTTGTTTATGAATCAGTGCTCCTTATTTTATAACCTGCATTTTTCTTAGCCTAGTTATGGGCTGACAAAGGTTGTGTTTTATTTCATTTTATCTTAATGACTTATCTATTGTGGGTATTTCCACAATGCTAATGATTCATTTAATTGATTTGCTTTATTCAATTTTTTTTCTATTTTAGTTCCCTTTCAATTCTTATGACTTGCTTTTATTTTGGTGCAGTTAGTTAATTTTATATTAAATATATATTATTATAGTAACTGAAATGTAACTGTATTTTTATCAACTTCTTTGTTGAACATTTGGACCTTGATTTTAGGCTTTTCTTTTTTTCTTAGATAGGCGATTAAAACTGCAGTTCTCACACCACCTGTGACTACAGTGGGCTTCCCCGTGTTCCTGTTTTTATGATCTTTCAGCTCTAAGTGCTTCCCAATTTTATTAGCTTTTGTTTAAACCATAAGCTGTTGATGAGTATGTTATCAATGCTTCTCCATATTTCATGTTTTGATGCCTAATTTAACCCTCTCCTAACTAGAGTGCCTGCAGTATGATGTGGTTTTTGATAGTTGTGAAACTAGTACTGTGCTTCAAAATGTATTTTCTTGTTCTGAATTTTCTATGAAAAAATCATGTTCAGCATTTGTTGCACAGCTTGCTATAATATCAGCGAGGTTCTTTTATTTCAATATTCTGTATCCTTACTGAATGTCTACTTTTTCTGTCCGTCACTGAACATATAGGGTGTGTCTTCTTGATGTCCCTGGTCATTATGAAACGCCCTTTTCTGTCTCTGGCAATAAGCCTTTCTTCTTGAGGTCTATTTCAATGTTGCTTTCTCACACTTACTGTTTCCATTGCTTTTCTTTGACCTCTCTGTGTCATTATCAATAAAGGGTAGCTCTTGTGTGGGTTCAGTCTCCCCAAAAAGGTCAGTCTATTTTCACTGTCACCTTGATGTGAATTAAATGTCAATAGAGACACTGTGAGCCTCAGAAAGTCTAATATCAAACAGTACCTTCCCGAATTAGGCTACGTCAGAAGGAAAAAGAGAAATATCAGGTGGTTTCAGGTATAGGTGGAATTAGGCACACTAAACAAAGTGTCAGAAAAAAGAAAAAAACTTGCAAACCGACTGTAGCTCAGAGGCATAGAGCAGGCGAGAGGGTGGGAGAAGGGTCAGAAGGGGGTGGGGGTAAGTGCAAGGGGCTTCGGTGGCGATAGCAGGTGCTGTGGTGTTGGGAGAACTACGGGGCTGCGCCTGCGGGGAGACCTCAGCTCCTGCAGAAAAAAAATGAATAACGATGTAAGAAAATAGATTTAAAATGAAAAAATCTTTAATCTATAAAAAAAGTACTGCACTGGAAGTCCTACAGTTAAATTCTGTGTGTGTGTGTATGTGTGTGTGTGTGTGTGTGTGTGTGTGTGTGTGTGTGTGTGTGTGACCTTCTTTTAGCCTGAAAATTTTCTTTGGTATTTTATTTTTTTTTACTTCCAGTCTACTGTTGTAAAATTCTGTCTCAGCTCTTATCCTGAAAATGTCTTCATTTTGCTTATGTTTTTAATGTTATTTTCTCTGAGCATGGAATTTCAAATATGACTTTTTATCTTGTGTAGTGGTAATGAAACATCAGCATCCAGATTTTATCTGTCTTCATTTATCTTCCCCCAACTGCACGTTTTTAAAATTTTCCATCTGGTTTTCAGCAGTTTAAGCAATAATTTGGTTAGATTTACCTTTTTTGTTGTTGCTATTGTTTACATTGTTTAATATTTCTGTCTATATCAGAGACATTTTTCTTTCCAAATCTTTTCACATTTTATATCCTTCTTTTCTACTAAACACATGAACATATTAACATTACTGTTTGAGATCACTATTCTTATAATTCTTAGTGTCATCTTTTAGTCTTTTTCTATTGACTATTATCTCTCTGTTATCCAATATAAATACTTTAATTGCACCATGCTCATGAGAATCTGCATTTCAACAGTTTTCAGTTATTTTTTATTGGGCACTTAAATTACTGTTTAATACCACTGGAGGTAGTTTTAGGTTTTGCTTTGAATGATCTAGTATAACTCTTACTCTAAGGTTACATCAGGTTCATTTAGGAGAGGCTTTTCTGAAACATTAATTAAATGATTTGTTAGTCAGTGATATTTCTTTATAGCTTTGATTAGGGCTCTAATCCTTCTCAAAGCTGACCTCCATAATGCAAGCCGTCCTTACAGACTCTTATTCTGTAAATATAAATTTAGTATTCAGCCAAAGATACAAAGATAGCTCTCTGTACTTAAGGTTCTTTCACTGTCTGGCAAATTTCTGCTATTCAGCAACCTCAAGCTCTGATTTCTGGTTCTTCTCATTAATGAAAATATTACTGTTTGCTTCCTATACCCCTATGACAGTGTTTTGAAAATGCCTCCAGACTGATGGAAGTAGGGTTCATAATGAGCTCACTTTCTTTATTTTCATTCTTCTTGTGTTCAGTGCCTATAAATATCTGCTTCATAAATTTTATTCATTGATATAGTTGTTTATGGTTGGCGCATATGTAGGCTATCCATAACTCTTATCTTCCCCAGAATTGGAAATCCATTTCAATTATATTTACTTCCCATTAAATTTTGCTGGATCTATTCAGCATGCCTAAAATAATAGTCTTTCCTTAGATAGTCTCCCTTTGCTTATCAACGCAGAAAAACTAGATTATTTGGCCCAGGTGGATACCGTCTCTCTTAAGTATCAATCACAGCAAGTTTTGAATGTCCATACAAGTAATCTTAGACTTGGCAAAATGGAGCTGATCTATTGCTAAGTGATTTTTTTTTTTTTTTTTAGAGTTCACAAGACCTATTTAGTAGTTAAGAGATATCTGAGATGGAAACTGGGAGCTCAAAACTCACTTTTAGAGTCTTTATGTCCTGGACTGGATTTAGGGATAAGGAATAATTGAAAGAGCTTGAGCTGAATTCATTAAAGAATGATAGTGTCATCAGAGCATTTAATTTAAATATATCCCATTGCATAGACTATACCTCCTCTGTCTAAGATGAGTAAAGTGGCATGTTATATTTTTGCTTTCTAATCAGCAAAGAAGAAAAAGTACTGGTTTTTCTAGAGTCTTTGTTGCCCAACAGCCTGTTCTGTGGGACATTTTATTGTGATTTTTTTGTTGTTAAATGTGGCCACCACCACACATATCCACCAATGAGATGTACAAATGCAACATCAGTGGTAGTAAGAGCAACGGGTTATTTAAGATCTGTTCTTTCCTCATCTATTTATTATTGTGAAGTATACTACTAAGTGATGAGTTAACTACCAATTAAAAATGGGCATTTCTTCTAACAAAATCAGTCATTCTTAGATGGCATGCAACAATCATAGAATGTTTTCTTGTTCCCCTTGAAAAGTTCTGATTTGCATAACATTTTAACTGTCACACTTCCCCCCCCCCCCTTTTAGATAGAATATTCCCATGCCGGAGTTTGAATGTGTAACATTAAAGACTGGCAATTCATTCCTCTTCCTTTTTTTTTTTTTTTTTCTTTTTCCTTTTTTAAGTTGCTAACTGTGAAGATGTAAGAAACAGGCTGACACTAACCACTTCAATGTTTTGCTTAGAAATGGAGCAATGGATTGTGCACAATGCTATTCATTCATGTTGGGGAAGGACTGAACTCCTCAGGGATCCAGAGTGGCAACATGTCCCTTTGTGCAGTTTTTCACACAAACCTTGGACCTGTGTGAAAGAAAGTTTTGACATTGATGCCCTTGAAAAATCCCCATGCCTGTTACCAGCTGGGTTCTAGCTAGTTCTAATTATCTTGTTTAACAAGTTGAGGATTTTTTTTATTGCTGATGAAAAATGGCCAAATAGAAAGGATGGTTTAGCAAAAGAGGGCTTGGGGTTTGGTTGACAGTAACCATTCTTAGAGGCCTCTGTGTACCTGGAACCAGGCTTTAGACTCTTAGGGGGTGAAAGATCCCTGCAATTTTCTAGGAGGATGATTGACCCTCTTTCAATATAGCTATGAAGGAGTTTTGTTGAAAATCACTTCACTATAAACTGACAGTTAAATAGAGGCAACTTATTTGACAAAAGATACAAGATACAGGTTTTTAGAATTTTTAAATGTTGTATAGTAGAGATGTTCCAGAAAAGACAAAGAATGTTGGGTGTTTTTGAAAGAATCAGAATAGCTCTGTTGTTCATAAGTAATATGGACCCCCAAATGATGATAATTTATATATTTTTTTAAATTTTGGTCCTCAAAATTAACTCTTTTTTGAGTTATAATACCTCCATTCTAGATTTGAAAAAGTATAGGCAGGTTTATGTGCACACAAAAAATAGTACAGAAATGAGCTGCAACAATCAGTAGGTGTAAGCCTGACCAGAAGCCCTTTAAACTATACACTTAAGTATCTACAAAATAAGAAGTAAGACATGCTATTTTGCAAGCTTGCTTTCTTTTATTCTTCACATTTTTATTGCTCTTATTATTACCTCAACAACATGACTCAAAATTTTAAATTATTGCCTTTTCCCTCTAACATGACTCTCATCTACTGCTGTCTCTCAAATAAATCATGAACCATGTGGTTATTGCATTGTTTTTCTTGAACTCACGGTGTATCATTTAGTCATGATTTTTACTGTATTCTTTCTTTAAAATGTAACAGTCCCTACACTGTTGATAATACGTAAGAGCTTAATTCTATCCTTTTCTCCTTATCTTTCATGTTGATTTTCTCCAAATCACTCTCAAGCTTGCGATTCAGTTTTCGGTGTGTGTTTGTTTATGTGTGTTTCTTACTATCTCATTTTCAAATTAAACTACAAGTTTCTTTAAGGTGACTTTTTAAAAAATTGAACTGTTTTAATTTTTAACTTTTTAAAAATTTAGCTAACTTTGATTGACAACACTATGTGTAATTCAGAGATGCTGGTCCACACTTTCTCAGGTATGCAGCACCTCCCCCCACCCATAGTTCACTGTTTCTCACTACCACAAACACACACTTTGTTCTTCCCCTTCCTTCTCCCTGTCTTTTACCCTCAATCAGTTTTTTATGGGTGGGAAGTGAATTTTGTACACAAACAACGAATGTAGTATTATAAACCCACAAGAGAACGGGTAAGGGTCTGCTATACTTTTATGTACGCCTACTTTTTATTTACCATCTCACAAAATATCAAATGTGGATATAAGTATCCATGCTAGAAAAATCATGAATATATCATTCAAAAGATGTATTGTAATTACATTATGTCATCTGGAAAGTAAAGGACTAAATCTGTTTTTTTTTTTAAATACTAGTCTGATTCTAAACATTTTCTCATTCAGTTATACTGAAGAGTTTTTCTGATACTTCTGCTAATTTAGCCCTTGTATTTACTTGACTTCACAATGGTAACGGGATGTTACAAGCTAAATATTTTGGCATAGTGTATTCATATGTACTGCTATTAGTATATTTAGAAAGTCTCAAAGCATGAGTTATGAACTGTAGCTATTGATAGATTATATAAATTGGAAGGAAATCACGTTCTATATAAAATAAGGAGTGTGGAAATAGAAGAATCAAATAATAGCAATGTGTGAAATGAACATATAAAACCTAAGTCGTACAAGTAGACTCATTACCAAAGCAGAGAATATATGCCAAAAGGGTTTGATTAAGTTGCAGAAGAACCAGGCATTTCTGCTACTAAATTATGAACATATACTCAGTGAAATCTCCTTGAGTTTTAAAACCAAAGTAGAAAATATCTCCTCTAACTTTAAAAAAAGATGTGGAAGTATGCAAGGTGGCATGGGAGATAAATTGAAATCGTCTATCCCTTTTTACTCATTCTTCTTCATTTTTGTGGGTTGACAAGGTTTACTAGCAAGCCTGGCCCAGCAGACACACACAATAACAAGAGGTTATTCTCACAGGCCAGGTTCAGTTTAGTTTGCAATTGGAAGGGAATTGTTACCACGATCAAGGTGAAATCAGGTTTACTTATTTAAGCACAGCTTCATAAGCTCTTTGTTTATGTCACTAAATAGGTCGAGACCAATATAATTTAATAAGAGAATGACAAAATTTAGAGCAAATAAACTTTCATTTACCAAGTCATAAAGAATTTTTTTTTTTAAAGTTTAACGTTGAAATTGCAGCTGTGATTTATTGGGTGTTATATATATAAATAAACAGAGTTA
>NW_004567129.1:23148292-23177111 GCF_000260355.1 Condylura cristata | reverse complement strand
TTTTCTTTCTCTTCTCAGAACCCACAAATATTATATATGCATGTGTGGGTGATAGTTATATATATATATATATATATATATATATATATATATATTATATATATATATATATATGTATGTATGTATGTATAATACATTACTATCTTAATATACTCAAAAGATTTTGGTTAGCCAGAATATTTTATCTGTTTGTCCCATAGTTTCCTCCATGTCCCAATAGTCACTTCATAGAACTTTATGTATTGATTGTTTAATATAAAAGTAATTTATATGTCATCTAGATACCATTCCTGTATCAGTTCTGTGATTTGCAGATATCTTCTTCCAGACTCAGTCCGTCTATTCACTTTGTCTCACATGTCCTTTGATGGAGGATTTCATTTTCCTGAGATCCAGTTCACGTTTTCTTTTGCTAACTGAGCTTTTGGAATCACAGCTGACAATATATTTCCTACCCCAAGTCCTTTAAAATTTATGCTGATGTCTACTTCTAGGAGTTTGATAGTTTTAACCTTTACATTTGGGTCTGATTCATTTTGGGGGATTTTTTTACTCTGGTGTGAAATAGAGATTCAGATTCACTCATTTACATGTAGATATTTGTTGAAAGACTATTTCATTTGCTGAAAGACTATTTTTATCTCCAGTGAGTTGCCTGAACACTCTTGTCAAAAGTCAACTGGGGCCCTCCCTGATGGTGCAGCGGGTTAGGACACAGCACTGCAGGCGAGACACAGCTGCTTAAGTGCGAGTTCCATCCCAGCCCACCTATGAGCTGACCCACATGACCCAGCAGACCTCTCCTGTCTCACTCTCATGCTCTGCTCCCCTCAGCAGGGTACTTTGTCAGTCTGCCTGTTCTGCTCCCCACTATGCCTCTGATGAGTCCTCTCACCAGCTCTGCACCTCTGATCTGTACCCCAGTTCTGTATTATTATTAAATAAATAAATAAATCTTTAAAGAAATAGAAAAGTCAACTGACCACAACATTAGAGTTAATTGGGGGCGGGGGGCTCTCAGCTATATTCTGTAGAGCTAGGCATTCTAATTCTATGCATTTCACACTGTCTTATTGCTCTAGCTTTGTAGTAGATTTTGAAACAGGAAAATAAGTCATCTAACTTTATTTTTCTATTTCAAGTTTGTTTTCACTACTATGGGTACTTGGCATTTCTTTGTGAATTTTAGAGTCAGCTTTTCAATTTCTTCAAAAGAAGCAGCTACAGTTTACATTGAGTCTGCAAATAAAGACCAGGAATATTGCTATTTCAACAATATCAATTCTACAAATCCATGACTCGAGTCCTCTTTGCAGTAATTGAGCTCTCTAATTTCTTTCAACTGTATCTTGTAGTTTTCACATGACAAGTTTTACATGTTATTGTTAAATTTATCCCTAAACATTTTATTTCCTCAGTGATATTATAAATGGAATTATATTCTTAATTTCATTTTTACAGTGTTCTTTGTTGTGTGTTGGAATATAGGTTTTTCTGCTTTGCTCTTGTACCCTGCAGTTTTACTGAACATATGTATTAGTTCTATAGGCTTTTGTAATTCTATATATAAAGATCACAGCATTTACAAGAGGAGGTAGTTTTATATCTTCCTTTTACAGTCTGGTTTATTTTTATTTACTTTGTTGTTATCAATAATTGCCCTGACTAAAAAATCCAACTGGTATAGAATAATCATGGCAAGAATAGACATTTTTGCTGTTGATTTTACAGAGATACAGGCAGTCTTTTATGATCTGGTTAGGTGTGGTTTTACCAAAAAGATGGTGCATTTTCCTTGATGCTTTTTATTAAATTGCAGTGGTTCCTGTCTATTCCTAGTTTGCTGGGTTTTTATCTTGCAAGTGTTTGGTTGATGAAATATCTTACTGAGTTTTGGATGTGAAACCATCCTTACCGTCCTGGGAAAATGACCATTTGGTCATCATGTATATTTCTTTATTGAACATTGCTAGATTTGATTTTTTTAAGACTATTTATACCTATATCTGTAAGAGATTTTGAAGTGCAATTTTCTTGTGAATTTTGTCATGATTTAGTATCAGAGTAATATTGGCCTCATAGAATAAGATGCAAATTGTTTTATTCCTTTTCTACTTCTAGGAGGAATTTGTGTTAAGGTGATTAGTTTATCATTAAAAATTTGGTGGAATTGGCAATGCATATTTGAACTGGAAACGGACTTTTCTTTTGGGAAAATTTTCATATTATTTAAATCTCCTTAAGATTTAAATTACTTAAATCTGTTAAGATGTTCAGTTTATACTTGAGTCAACTTTGGTAGCGTCTGGGAATTTGTTAGCATAGATGTTCAATCATTCTCTTATAATAATTTTTATTTTATAAGCTCTGTAATGTTACCGATTCTTTGATTTAGTAAGTTCAGTTTCCCTCACTTTTCCCTGATATAGCTAAAAAAAAAAAAAAGACATTTTGGTTGGTACTTTCAGAGAACCAACTGTCTCTCTTGTTGACTTTTCTCTTAGATTTTTCCCCTATTTGATTCATTAATTTTGTCTCAAATGCCTGTTATAGACTCTCTCTCCACTCTCTTTTTTTCTCTCTTTCTCTCTGTTTTATTCTTAGTTTTCTCTTAGTTTCCTATCTTTTTTAGGTGGAATATGCAACTTTTTTTATTGGGCAATTTTTTTCTTTACTTACACAAGAACTTTTAGCTGTACATTTTGTATATATTTTGCTTTGAATACTACTTTACCTACATCCCATAGGTCCTGGTAGTTTGTTTTTGTAACTTACACATCAAAGTTTTTTTTTTTTTTTGTCATATCTTTTTTGATCTGCTGGTTTCTTTAGGAGTGTTATTTTTAACATATTTGTCTATATTCCCATTTTTGTCATTTAGGTCTAGTATCACCTATTGTAGTCAGAGTGTATATTTTGATTTCAGTGATTTTCTTTACCTTCTTTAAGGATCTAGATGTGGTTTTCCATGCTGAATGTTTCATGTGCTCATTCGATGGATGTTAGTTAGATGATGCATCTATCCCATACAGATGATTTAAAATTTCATGTTCTTGTTGGGAAATGGGTTGTAATAGGATTTTTTAATTCATTTTTCATATTATTTTGGGGTGTTCTACTATTGTTAGTTTTTAGATACTATCCCTCTGTCTTCCACTCTGCTTTCTAATTAGGAAGGCCAGGCTCTTCTTCATTCCTTTGATATTTACATCACACATGGAAACCTTCATCTTTACTTGATTCTTAATCACCCTAAAAACTCAAAACCAATATTCCTTCTTTATTCTCACAAACCATCTTTGGACCATCTTGGTTATTTATATGATGGAATTCAGATGCTCTTTTATTACATATTTGCCCTACTATATAGTTTTTACCAATCAACACCTGATTATTGGTTGTACCCCCACACCCAATTTTCTTCTAGCTGCTTAAGGGAGTAATAAAAGTTTCTTGTTGGTCTTGATTGATTTCATATTATTAATAAAATAATCCCCATGCCAAAGCAATATCTTGGGACGGGCAGCTTTAAACATCTCTAAGGGCTTGAAGGTCTTTTCTTACTTGCTTACACTCCCCAAATCTCCATTGTTTTTAACAGTGTACTTAGCTTGCATTTTCCCAGGTTGTTTCAAATGAAGTCAGTTCCTTTGAGGGGTGCTATAGCGTTCTCTGTTCTTAAGACTGTGTCTCTATCTAGGAAGAGGTGTGTGTCATTACTTTGTGCCACTACTCTGCAGCTTAGGCTATGGAAGTTGTCAACTTTTACCAGAGGGACCCTAGGTTTACAAGTTGAACAGTAGACAGGACAGTAGTCTCTACTCTAGCTTTCCTCTTCTGTCATGAAATACTCACTCTCCAAATGACAGGACTCAGGGGTAACTGGGATTGGGTATTCTTGACTCATTGTACAAGGAGTAGTGTACCCATCCTAGGAATAAGGCTAGCTGGGACCTCAGACCTCTATATTAGTCATTCTTGACTTGAATACAGCGTCTAGCATGTGAAGCATGAGATAACCTAGCTCGTGAAGAAATCATAGCCCCAGTAGAGTGCTGGATAAAAAGGAATCCCTGTGTTTTTCACCGCATCCACTGGGAATAGAACTTCCATTCCATGAAGCTGTGTGGAGAAGAAAGTAGGCCATTGGCCAAAAATCACTATCTCATTGTTTTACCTAGATTTAGTAATCTTCTTGAATAATGTTCTTTTCTGGCCAAATATAGTATAATTTTTGGAGCTATATAGTTGTCTTAAAACATATTTTTCTTCAGTTATGGCTGTTTTGTTGGGGAAAGGATCTGTAGAACTCAATCACACTGCCATTCTGAACATAAGGTCTGCTATACGTGTATTATATCACTCACAGGAGAAAATATTTATTGGTAAACAGTATACATCTATAAAAGATTTATTTTTATTTATCCATACAAGTGTTGGGGTGTCAGCTCTCGGGACAGTGGTACAGGGGGTGAGATGACAGAGGGGTTCAGGGGGTGTTCCCCCAGACACAGTGGGGATCAGAACAGGCAGATTGACTGAAATCCACTGCTGAGGGGAGCAGCAAGCTAGACAGGAGAGGTCTGCTGTGCCTTATGTTGATTAGCTCTCTGACTGTGGGTAGAACTGAAGCCATAGTGGTAATAGGGTGATAGTGCTGAGACCTAAAGCTGCACCACCACGGGGAGACCTGATACTACTTTTGAGCGAACTTTGACATAGCTCTTTGCCTTTACTTTGTCTTTCTTCTCCCCTCTCATTTTTGAAGTAATTTTCCTAATTATTTGCCTGTTTTTTTTTCTTATTAACCCTTCATTACACAACTCAAATGTTTATATGTTGAAACCTACAGTTCAGCCCACTTTTTGACTTAAATGCTATTACTTTTCTCCCCCATGAATAGCATTTGCTTGGAATAGTTTACAAATAAGTGTTGTGCTTCATTACATCTGTTTCTGAGCATGTGAATCTGATGTAGGAACATGAATTTTGAGGGTCCCCAGAAGGCAAAAACTCTACTGGACTTAATGGAGACAGTTTTCTGCCAAATGAACAAAGGGGCTTGTTTTAACCAACTCTGTATAGACTTCTGGACTCATTCTGTCTTATCCCTAAGGCTACTTTTTAATGACTAATTAGCATGGAACCAAGAGCTTCAATTCTAGCACATAAAAATTCATGAATTTTCGACTTTAGTGAGCAAATCTGTGAATCTCTTAACTGGGTTATGTTACCTTACCTAAGATGTTTATAAACTCATTTTTTTTTCTATATTCTCTTCTCCCTTTTTCTCTGATTTTCTTATTATCAGTGATTCTCTGTGTTGACTATCGGTGTAATCTTCTTTTTCATATGCTAAATGTTATGTTATGTTATTTATTTATTTTACTGAATTTTGAAGTCAAGTGCTGTCTATACTCAGTACTCCCAGCATCTAGTACATTCTTATGTGTCCAATATATTTTGTTAGGTCAGCAGATAAAATTCTAGTAAAGGGAAATTAATTCTATGTCCTATTATTTTTGAGCATTTCTTAAGAAAGACATTACTTGGTAAATTCTTTACTTGGTAAACAATAATTTCTAATTATAACATTATAGGACTTTGGTATCCCAAGTAAATTTTTAGAATATTTTGCTACTAACAATTTTAGTTATTTCTATTATACATAATTAAATTTAATAATAATTATTTGACACATATATAGAGATAACCTAAAGACATCCAAGAAAGATAGACTATAGTTTCTTTCTCAGTTGAGAACCACTTTTTCTTTTTGATCGAAAGATATATATCCATTAGTCCATTAATTTAATGCCATTCTAGCCAAAATTATTTTTTCTGTAAAAATTACTTTTTTTTTCAGATAAACTTTAGATTCCTTTTTTTTTTCTTCACTCTTCATTTCTTAGACAGCTACTGGGTTGTGTCCTTTTTAATAACAAAGTATTCACCAGAAAGACTATGGGAAGGTAAATAATGAGAAAGTAATGTATTTACCCAAGATGATATATCTTGTCAAATTACGTTAAGTAAAATATCTTTAGCCTTGAAGCTAAAGTAGCCATATCAGTGATGCTGTAGAGTGACAAGATAAACTCCATTATTGATGTAGGGAAAATGGTGTAATGATAAAAGCAGCAATTCAAATCATTGTATATCTAGTAACTAGTATTAGAACACTTGTAGCTCAGTTATAAAAAAATTAAAAACTGAATACCATAAAGATTAATGTACTGTGGGTGATTAAGAAGATGATCTCTAGGTATAATAGCAGCATATTGAAGTAACAACAACAAAACTCAACCAAGTCAAAGTTAAATTAAAAAGGCTAATATTTATTTCAGGGAAAAGTGTGTTATTCAGAACAAGGTATTGATTAAACACATGTGTCTTAATCTGCTTGAGAATGAGATAATTAAAAATGTAGAGTGGGTGAAATGATAGATATAAGTAAAAAGATAAAGTAGTAGATGGATAGGTTGATAAAACCAGTGGTATTATGATTTGAATTACACCTTGTTCCCAACACCCCCCCACCCCCGCAAAAAAAAAATAAATAAATAAAACAAAAGTTGAAGTTCTGGTTCTCATTCTCAATATTTCAGGTCACTGCAGATGAAGTTAGACTGCAGTAAGATTTGCCCCTAACTCAATATGACTGGTGCCATTTTAAGAGCAGAAGAGACATAGACACAGAGGGGAAATGCCATGTGAAGGAAATTAGATTATACTTTCACAGTCAAGCAAGGCTTAGGGATACCAGTAGCTGGAAAAGGCAAAACAGGGTCTTCTACAGATTTCAGAGAGAGTATGGATTCAGGAAACAGAATTCTAGATTCTGCTACTGTGGTAAAAGTAACTTCTGTTGCATTAAGCTACCCAGTGTGATGATTTTTACAGAGCCCCTGAAAGGTTTTATATATATTGATATATGGATGCATGGATGGAATGGACACACAGGTAGTGCTAGAGCATAGGGGACAGTGTAAATTCCACAACACAAATTATGGGTATGAAATAAAGCAGATGCCATGGAATTGACAATAATGAAAAATAGGATGATGATGACTATGGAAAGGCCAGAGAAACCAGCATATAATTACTGTTCATTTACAAAATACTTTCCTCGGTGCCTACTACCAAGAATGGTTGTGAATATTTATGAAGGTAATCAAATGATATTGAATGTGTTATCCTCATTGGATATTTTATATTTTTATTCACTTCACTGTGATGGAGTGAAAATGTAGCCCATTCAAGATGACAGCAGATTATAATTAATAAAAATGTCTTCAACAAGACCTTTAGTCCAGACTGCTCTTACCATTACACTATTATCCTTTAACCCCACCTCACCACCCCTGTCAGCTATTTTGTATTTCTTTTTTTTTTTTCCAGGATTAGAAAGCTTACTTTCTTATGAAAAGCATCCATACAGTTTAACCCAATTTTTTTTAGTCACTGTGAATGCAGGTCATGGATATAATACTGATGAAAATTGCCTTTGCATTCAATGTTACTATAGTATCAGTAACTAATTGGTTTCTGCTGCTCCAGATGATAATTATTTTTAAATGAATCTCTCCTATATTACTTAGGTAATACATCTCAAATATTTATTTTATGAACCTGTGAGTTTCTTCTTACTTCTCAATTTTGTGTTTTAACTTTAGTATGAAAATATGCGTTTTTAAAGTGTGTCAAATATTCATGTCTAGAAAAAAGGATGATATAATTCAGCTGAGTTTGAAAGATTTTAGTAGATTAACCAATGATTTCACTTCAGTTTGCATTATCATTCCCTCACCCACCCATTAGATTATTTATTGATGTAAGCATGATCTTTTCTAGCTCCATCCAAGTTGCTGCAAAAGACATGTGTTTCTCTTTTTTTGGTTGCTGAGTAATATTCCATTGTATATATGTACCACATCTTTCTAATCCAGTCATCTACCTTTGAGCATTTGGGCTGCTTCCAATTGTAAATAATGCAGCAATAAACATGGGGGTACAGGTATCTTTTTCAATCAGTGTTTTTGTGTCTTTTGGGTAGATACCTAGGAGTGGGATTGCTGGGTCGTAGGGAAGCTCCATGTTTAGCAGTCTGAGGAACCTCCAAACAGTTTTCTATAGTGGTTGTACTAGTTTGCATTCCCACCAGCAGTGCAGGAGAGTTCCTTTTTCTCCACATCCTCACCAACATTTGTTGTTGCTAGTTGTTTGAAGATGTGCCATTCTCACTGGGGTGAGGTGGTATCTCATTGTGGTTTTAATTTGCATCTCCCTTATGACGAGTGATGTTGAACATTTTTTCATATGCCTGTTGGCCATCTGCATTTCCTCTTTGAAGAAGTGTCTTTTTAGGTCTTCTGCCCATTTTTTGATGGGGTTGTTTACTTTATTTTTGTTGAGTTTAAAAATGAAATATTTTTTATGAGTTAAGTCTAAGATATCTTTATGCCTCTGTAGTGGAGATAATAGAAAGGTGATAGTGTGTGTACATCTGAACCTTAAAGAAGGTGTTCGAAGAAAAGATAAATTTGGTTGACTTAGTTCATACAGGTTATTTAAAGTCATGTGGCCATCAGATAAGGAGAATGTATTGCTGGTTCAGTCCCGTTGGTGCCGGAATAGTTAATGGTTAACAGGAGCGGAGAGCATGGCAAGAGACTTGACACCGACTTTAATATGGAAGAAGAGGTGCAGTGGCTACTTGTTCTCTATCACCTAAGAGGAGGAAATAAGAGAAAGGTCCCTTGGACTTCACCATGTGCAGATGTTGGTGTTCACTAAGCTAGTGTTTGGAGTGTTAGAAGGAAAATCAAGCAAAGTTGGGTGATTATAAGTTGTACTTAGTTTGTTCGATTTCATTTTACATTTTTAGATTTTTGTTGTTTTATATTGCATATACACCAAAGCTGCTTTTTAAAATTTCAGTTATACCCTCAGAATCCCACTCAAACTCCAGTAACAAAACTTCACCTAATTCCCAGATCTTTGTTTCCAGTAACATTTGTCAATAAAAGGAGACAGGGCCCCTGGGCTGATTGCTTCTGTACTCAGGGTCCAGGTGTTGGAAATCCCAGCAAGAATGATGAGATGATAAACAGGTGTAAAATTAAGCAAACTGGAAAGATGGAATTAATAGCCATCACTCTTAGCAGATGATATGACAATATACATAGGATATCCCAAAGATTTCACTTAAAAAATTAGAGAATAAGTGTAAGTGTCAGACTATGGAATTAACATAGAAAAATGTGTTGTGCAAATAATTAACTAGCAGAAAAAAAATCAGGAGAACAATCCCATTACAATCACCTCAAGAATAAGAAAGTAATGCATATCCTAAATATGATGTATATTATCAAGTTATGTTAAATAATACAGTCTTGAAGTTAAAGTAAGCATTTCCATGATCCTGCAACATGACAGGATAGTCAATTATTAATAAATGATAAAAAATATTAACCAAATACCATGAAGATTAATATATATATAAATAAAAATTAGCCCTAAGTGATCAGATGATTTGTAAGTATCATAACAGTCAGTTGCAGTAACAAAAGAAACACATCAACCAAGGAGTGAAAATCTGTACACTGATTATTGTAATACATTGTTGAATGAAAGAGAAGACATTAAGAGGTAGCTATTCCATGTTCATGGATTGGAAAATATCAGTAAACTGTCTATATTACCTAAAACAGTATACAGACTCAATATATTCCCTACCAGAATCCCAAAAGTATTCTTCCAAGAAATAGAACAGAAGCACATGAAGTTTATTTGGAAGTAAAAAATACACCAAATAGCAAAAACACCATGGAAAACGAGCAAAAGTGGAATTCAGACAATGCTAAGAAGTGATAGCAGTTAAAGCAACTTTGTACTAAAAGGCTTTGCACAACGGATTTACAACAGAGAAGCCGAGTGCTTACAATGAAGCTAGGAAAGTCTCTTTACTAAATCACACGGGGGAAGCTAGAGAGCGACATGCACAAGAACACAATTGGAGTGCTGTCTTTTATAATTAACAAAAATTAACTCAAAGTGATTAAAGACTGCATATAAGACCCAAACCCATCTAAAACACACACACACACACACACACACACACAAAGAAGGCAGTATGCTCTGGACATCAACTCTACAGATGTATTTGGAGATTTGACTCCAGTGGCAAGAAAAACAAAAGCAAAACTAAATGCATGGAACTACATCATGCTGAAAAGCTTCTGCACAGTGAAAGAAGCAGGTATGAAAATGAAAAAAAAAAAAAAAAACATTCTACTGAATGGGAGAAGATAGTTCTCTACTGGGGGGGGGGGGTCAGTGTCCAAATATAGAAAGAACTCATAAAACTCAGTAATAAAAAACAGCCCAATTAAAAACTGGGCAGACTCTGAATAGACATTTCTCTAAATAAGTCATACAAATGACCAATGGGTATATGAAAAGATGTTCATTGTCTCTTATCATTTGGGAAAAGCAATGAGATATGACCACACATCTGTGAGAATGTCTGTTTCCCAGTAGAGACACAACAACTGATGTAAAGGATGTGGAGAGAATGAGTCAGAAAGCACATTACTGGGGCCATTACAGAAAGGAGTGTGGAAACTCCTAGAAAGCTTAATAATAGAATGTCCTTATGACCCAGTTATCCTACTTCTAGGCATTTATCTCCCAAATTCAGAAACACTTATTTGGAGAGATAAATGCACCCCCATGCTTATTGCAGCATTATTTACATTAGCCAAGAACTGGAGGGAAAAGAAAACGTAAGTGTAATTTATTGATGAATGGACAAGGTAGATTAGGAGCTTACATACACAACAGAATAATATCTGCCTATAGAAAATATACAAAACTCTGCTATTTGCAAAGCAACTTGGGTGGAGGTAGAGGAAATTATGCTGAATGAAATAAATCAGAAAGAAAAAGACAATTACATGGTTTCACTCATTGGTGGTATCAATAGAGAGCAAATAGATGAACCAAATAAAACAAAAATAAACTGTAGTTCTTCTAAGACCACTTAGTGGTCACCAGAGGGAAGCAGGGAGGAAGAGCCCAGGGCACAGCTGCAGGTTGAAGTCCGGGGTGATCCTGGACTTCCAGTGCTGAACTTAGTACAGTACAGAAATGCCGGTTTCAGGGGAATTTTATAACATTTAACACAATCCTACTTCAAAAACACAGTCTCTGTAAAAGTAGGTGTAGCTTTTAAAAGATGTGTGTATTCAACCAACACCAAGAATATACTCAGTTTTGTGTGAGATGAAAATGAATTTAAGGCACTAGCTTTGAAGGTTCAACCTAACTTTGAAGGTTCAACATTTGCACACAAAAAGGAAACACTCTCTACTGATGTACACCTAATCGTTCCACAAATGAAAAGCTGATGGCTAGTGTTGGGAGGTAGGATGATGACTGAGAATGAAAACCTTTTTCTGAGAAAAAAAATAAAATTCAAGCAACCTTTGAAAAATGGATGGGTTATACAAAGAGTGAATAGAAAACACTGCCCTTTGGCTAAAGTTACAAGTTTTTGCCAAGTGTTGTCAATATTCATCCTTTATGTTAGATTGATGGAATATAAGGCATTTAAAATCTCTCAATTTTGATGTGTTCAAGAAAAATGTTTGTATATAGCCATAGCATTTGAGCTATGGCTATATATATATATGTATGTAAATAATTATATATGTGTGTATATATATATGTATATATATACATACATGTATATATATGTAAATCTAACGAAGGTTTATTTTTAAAAGCACAATACAAAATGTACCTATATTTAATAAATTATAAAGGGTAATACATTTCTTTTTTTTTAATTCACCTCTTTCTTGACTTCCTCTGATTCTTGGATCCTTCTCTGGAGTTAATTGTTCTTTATATTTGGCTTCAGATTTCTTACAAAACTTTATTCTAACCCATCTTCGTTCTATAACTGAATGCACATTAGTTTCCTTGTATGAACCAACTTTTAAAAGATAAATGAATATTATGTGACTAAATTAGGACAAATCATCTTTAAATGTCAAGGACTGTATCTGAACTAATTACTAATATATTTGCATTTATGTCATGGTGGCATATATCTTTCTGCTTTCTTCTTTTTATGATTTAATGTCAATTAGGATTTTTTTTTAAATATTGATTCACTGATCTATCAATTTTTAAAATAACTTACTATTCAAGAAGTATTTATAGAAAAATATAATGATCTGATCAGATGCTTTCACATAATTTGATGTCAATGCACGGCCTTGAAAGTAGTTGTCTATACATAGTTCAGTCACCAAAACAAGGAAAATTGACACACATCACTGCAAAATTGACTCAGTATTAAATTATTCCCCTAAATTATTAACATCTTGACAAGAAGTCATGTAGAATATAAGGTTATTATGTACCAATACTGGATCTACAACATAAGGTTCAAACATTTATGTGTTAATATTTCTACATCTTCTAATTGAGAGCATTTAGGTAAACAAGAATTTTAAGAATTATTAGATTATTGAAATTAAAACTTCCCAGTTTACTTCAAAGTAAATGTTTGATAAGGGCTCAGAATATTGCACGAGACTAGAAAAATATAGTACCATATTTCAAATTGTTCGTTGGGAAAGTTTTTGTAACAACAATTTGGGTCCCAGTAAGCTGACATTATTTTTTCTTGGCTTCAGTTTTGCTACTCTCAAAAGAGTAAAGCCTCATCAAGAGAGGCCCACACATTGCAAAGTTTCCCATGTTTCAGGATTCCTAAATACCAGACAGATCTTCTTAGAAACCTTTACAGATAAAGCTAACAAAAAAATAAATATGAACTCTAAAGTATATGATTGCATACCAGTTTTCCTTGAAAAAATTTATTCTTATACTTCTAAGTGATATATAATGTTGAAAACCAATGTTATCTCAATAAAAATACAATACAAATTCTATTCCATGGAGGCCTGGGAAAATAGGGAGTTAGTGACCAGTCCTTCATTTCTAACTCTCCATGATTCCAAAGTCATGCTTCGACAGATTCATGGTATGATCATGAAAAATATTTTTCATATGTGGCATATCATTCCATATTTTTAGATGAAATTAACACAGTCATTCCACATACAAATGCATCATTTGGATACTTTTAAAATGTTAATTACCTGGGCAAATAACATTGTCATGATTAATTACACACATCTCAGATTTTATTTAAAAGTTGTTGAAAACAATCAAGAACTTTATTAGTGCCATTTCAGTCCTCAGTTGGTAATAGAGCTCTCAAAATAATTGCACATTGTACTTACAAGCCTCACCTATAAATTCTCCTCACTACCTATAAATAAAATTTAGAATGAGTCTAGAAAGAACAAGGTAATAAGTCCTTTCACAGATGAAAGAAGACATATGTCGATTTAAATCATCCAGTAGAGGTGGCAAATACAAACAGGCATAATCTGTAATATAAGTCAATTTACAATGTTTTTCTTTTTTCTCTTTAACAAATAATGCCTTCTACATTGTTTGAAATATCATCTGTTAAATAAAAATATCAATTTGTTTCCTGCTGTACTGGTTATCAATTGCTTAGATTTAGTAACAAGTTAAATTTAGAGTTTCTTTACTGTGTGGTATTTTCTATTTCCATTAAAGGCAGGATATTTTCTCACATGATTCTTCATAGCATTAACACACCAGAAAACTACTTTATATAAGTCATGTATTAAACAGGGAAGAGAAACACCGCTCAGAAGTGGCCTAAAAATGCAGATTTCCTGTTTTTAATTTTGGCATCCCTTAACCACTGAATGCAATACATTACATATAGGAAATGTGATGACTGGATTTTGCTTTAGAAAATAAATGCCTTTTCAAAGATAAATAAATGAATCTTCTTAAGTACTGCCATGAAACACTTCATCAGAGAAGCTGATTATCTGTCAATAGAAAAACTGTTGAACTTAAGAACCCTAACATTTTAAGTTTGCCCTCTGCAACTCAGAAGTGCTATATTTTAATAAACTGCAGCTTTCAAACTCTCTAGGCATACTTATTTTCCAAAGACATTGAGCCAATTGTATTTGTAAGCTAAATAAGGAAGTGAGGGGGGGAGGATGGTGATTCTGTAATGCTCATGCATATATTTTCAAATAGGCAATAATCATTCAAATGATGGGATTAAATGCAAGCCTCAATTAAAAAGGGTGTTTTATATTTGATTTGCTAAAACAATGAGAATAATCATTCTTCAAGTATGCTAAAAAGGTCACTAGTCTTGGTAGTGTTTCTAGTCTCTTTCCAATTGTTCCATCTTTCCTTGTTAATGCATCTTGTATATAATTGGGGTTTCAGGTTAAGCTTCCAGTGGATTTTTTTTTTTAACCATCCACCTCTTAAATATCTTCAAGCAATCATCTGTTTCTTGCAGAGCACTATGTATTTTTTTAGCTTTTTTTTTTTTTCTTTCAATAATAGGTCTTTTGAAGTTTGAAATGGGAATCCTGGCAGAAGCAGCTTGAAACACTAGCAACAGTAGCTTTCATCGAAACTGTCCACAGGTCAGACTTTGGCTCTCTCATAAGAGTAGCCCCAAACAAAGGCAAATTTAGCAATGACAAGGGAGAAATGACTTCTTTTGCTAGCTCTCCCGCCCTCCTTGGGAAAGAGCTGAGTCTGTCAACTTCTATACTTTCCCTGTTTGAATTTTATTTACTAGGTGCCCAGATAAGGGGATTCGCTACATTCTGATGCTTTAACAATTCTGGATCCACCTGTCTTCATACTTTTTTGCTCCTTTGCTATGTGCCAACTACATGTGCTTATAGAACTTGACACCTGACATTTTCTTTCCCATTGTTTGCTTTGGAAACGTTAATGAATTTCTCCTGGTAACCATTGCTTTAAAAAGGACTACTAGGCCAAGTCACGGTTAGCTGTTATCTAGGCCTATCTACTAGACAAAGCAAATAATGTGAAATGAGGACGCCTACTCACAGCCTGCTAACCCATAAAGCCTCCATAAGCTTTCAGTTAACATTTGGATAAGGGATCTATGATAGTAATGTGCATTACAAAAAGTACATGTAAGGGCATTCAGGGTATTATCTGTAAGACATTGCTTCAAAAATGTAGAAGCTGGCCTCACTAGTAACTTCATATACACGTATAAGGAGAAGAAAACAGTGAGATGTCTTTCTGGAGAAGAAATTAAAAAGGTGATAGGTCAGGGCCTCCCTGGTGGCACAGCCAGTTCAGCACATCACTGTGACGGCAACCCCAGCCACTGCAGCACAAGCACCGGTTTGATCGTAGGCCCAGGGCTGTCCACATGGCGCAGCAGACCTCTCCCGTTTTGTCCGTTGTGCTCCTCAGCAGTGTGTTTCAGTAGATCTGCCTGTTTTGCTCCCCACTCTGTCTCTCGTGAATGTTTTCACCCCACACCTCAGCTCTTGTATGCATAAATAAATAATCTTTTAAAAAAAAAAAGTGATAGGTCTGAAAAATGTGTCAGGTAAAAAACAGCCACTAGTAGGCATGAAGGAGAGTCATACAGCAGGCTACATACTGCTGGATGAACAAGCAAGATCCAGGCCTTTTTATTGATAGAATAATCATACAGCATCATTTACAAGGAGAAAAAGACAGGTGAAACTAAAGAATGTATATTTGCCATCTAGGGCTATGAGTCTGCTGACCAGATAATTCTTACCTGCTTTCTGATCAAGTGCAATCTAAAGCATACTCCTGACCTAGACCATGGTTGTAATCTTATCAGCAAGGCATTCCACTGATCACCTTTTGGGGTTCCTTGTCATATACTGGTCCTCGGCCCCCCTACCATTCTCTGGTCATACCTCATGATGCATACCCTTCCCACAGTGATTAAAGATTTCTGCTCTTGATTGACTGGAAAGGCATCTTGTAAGGGTTATCAATGACTGGCTGACTGACTGACTGACTGATAAGGCAGTTTTGACCATGTATAGGAATGCAGAACTGCAGGTAACAGTAATGGTGGCCGAACAGGCACCATTAGGGTTAGCATATGCACACTGAAATTATTTAGATAAAATGTACCTAAAATCATTTAGGGAGAGAAGAGATAGTGTTTAAAAAGCTGCAAAAGAGAGGCTGCAAAGAGAGCTAAACTTCCTAGCAACTAGTAGGGAAAACGTGGCAGCAATCGCAGAATGAAGTTTGCGTGGCTACTTGTCTGTTAACATGACACTTGATCTTTTTTTTTTTTTTTTTCTGAGTATAAAAAACACACATGCTTTCTTTGGGATCAAAACCAATGGCTTGGGGATCTGGGTGATAATTAGGATGCACTCCTTTCTTTCTAGGGATATCACCCCTCATCACAAACATGTACTGAACGCAATGGAGTAAGCAAGCCGTGACCTCTTAACTTCCATCTGCCCTGTTGAAAGTTGAGGTTATGTCATGCATTTTTGTGAAGTGAAAATCACTTCTTTAATCTGGCTTTTACTTTAACTATGGAACTTTCTTGGATAGCAGTTTCTAATTACAAAGGACAAAGGAATAGAGACATGTATATGTCTGGCCATAGGGTCCTGAAAGAACATTTGCTCTACAAAAACCATCAAGAGTAAGCGACTACAACATGGGTCTCATTGCTTGAGGCTATGAGAGAAGCAAGGCTGTAACCCCCAGTTAAGAGCTAACTTTCACTTTATTTTACTGAAGAAACCTGCCTGTCTTATCTTCAGCCTGTAGAAAACCAAGCTGGGATCAGGCAGAAGGCTTTCTTAAAATGCAGAGGTCATTTTCTCTGGGTCAAGTCCAATAAGGATTCATGGCCCACCATGTACCACTGAGAAAAGGCCGCCTCATTGGTTCTGCTTAGTTTCTTTTCCCTCTCACCTTTCCACTTGGCTTCTGAGTCTTGAAATGACACTAGAGCTCTTTATGTTTGGAGATCAAATTAACTATTTAGCCAAATCACTAAAGTGGAGAATATAATGCTCAGAAGCAAGCATTTCATTTACAAAAATGCATGCTCTCTAACACAATAAATGGTGATAGTGTGTCTTTAGGCCCAGCTTGTTCCAGGGTTTGGGGAAATAATAAAGACTTTTCATTTTCTCCCTTAGATCATAAGTGCTGTGTTATTAGTGCGTCTCAGCGTTAACCCAGGTTGCAAGCTGCTTATTCTTCAAAATGAAGCTTTATTTTTTAGTTTAATTGCTTTTTCAGGAGCATTATTAACTTCCAGAAGGGGAGAAAAAATTAAAGCAGCTGAAGCTGTGGTTTAGTATATTTGAAGCTAAAAAACACATTTCAAAAACTAATTCAACAATACTGTACCAATTATCTAGAATAATATTAGGGAATATACATAGAGTGATAATTATAGAAAGAAAGATCTTTTAAATACCAGGTGTGAGCACCATCTGTATTTTTCTGTTTAGTGTTCTTAACGTGCTGAATTAAGAATTATCCTAGTATCTTGAGAGACTAGATAATATCCAAATGACATGAAATTTTCGACAACAAATTTCTACTAAACTTTGTATTGTAATCAATCACCAAATTCTAGTTGCACCTGTCTGAATGTCTCTCAATTCATCACCTCATTTACAAAATCCTACACCCAATTCAGAACAAAAGTATATGCCATCTCCTTCACCCTCGCCACACACATACAAACCAGTCTCCCCATCTTTGAATCCAATAGCCAGTTGCAGGATAAATTTTCACTAAATCATTTCTATTCTCTGAAGCATCTCTTAATATTCCTAAACACAAATTTATCTTTAATGGGAAGGTGCAGCAACTGCTTCCTGAGAAGGGCATGATAACTAAAACTTCTGGTGTCCCAGGGATGAGAAGATGAGTCCATTTGAAAGCCATTGGTGCCAGTAGAAGTGCTAGCCAAGGAGGGAGGGAAAGTAGAAAGATGGTAAGAAAATAGAGATAATATGTTGTTTATGGCTTGGGAACAATTGCAGGAGTGAGAATTTCATTCCACCAACCTTCCTTTTATAATTTTCTCCTTAAATTGCAGCCAACTTGAATTATGAGAGGCTATGTCTTATTTATTTATTTATTTATTTATGCATACAAGAACTGGGGTACAATCCATGGGTGAGATGATTCACTAGAGACAGAGTAGAGAGCAGAACAGGCAGATGGTCTGAAATACACTGCTGAGGGGAGCAGCGGGCGGATCAGGAGAGATCTGCTGGGCCATGTGGGTCAGCTCCCTGGCTGGGGATCGAACTCGTGCTTCAGTGGCTGTATATAGCTTCATAGTGCTTCACTTTAACCAGATGCACCACCAGGGAGAGCCTGAGAGGCTGTATCTTTACGAACTAAACATAATGGGGCTACTATAGCTAATAGTACAAGGATGGCCTCTCGTAAATACTGTTGGTGTCTATTGTTAGATGTACTTTGCTTGAACAGGTATATCTGTGTCTCAGTTACTCTGTATAGTGTCTTATAACTGGACGTTTTTTAGAAACTTGCCTTCAGGACCTGCCTAAGTAGGAAATGTCTAGTGTTTATGCCCTTCCCTACGTCAGCATACAATACATTCAGTATTTAGTGGTGCCATATAGCACTTCTGTCCCTTCGTTTCCAAGTTGGTTCAAAGGCTATTTGAATTTCAGAGTTTGCCATGGGTCAGGTTTGGATAGCTCCAGCTAATACTATATATATTTTTATATTGTGGGTCTGAATGTCCAAATTGTCAAATGGAAATTCTTTTACCAAACATCTCAGTAGATGATTTTCATAAAAATTTTCACTTTGTGCTCTACTTCTAAGGAAACTGGTCTAGGATACCTTATCTCTATAATACTATTTTAGCTAATAACCATGATTTGTGGCTTACTTAAACCACATTATTAAATTTCCCTTGCTCCTTACTAATCTACAGTTTGAGAGCTTAGTATTGAAGCCCCATCTTATATCTTGAAAGGAATGCTGGTGGTCGTTGGTGCTCAACTCATAATGGAAAGTCACTAATCCTCAGAGGAGCCAGCTGTTCAGGCCACCAGAATGAACCAGTCTCCAAGGTTTTTCCCACAGAATCTGCCCTAGTGAAGAACCATGAGCAACCTGAGTTCACAACATCTGATCATAAATACAGCGGCCGGCCACACCAGAGCCGGGTGCACATAGTCGTGAACTGTAGCCCACAGGGATCATTCAGGGATCTCTTTACTCATTCTCTGCAGCTGGACACTCCCCTTCTACATTCACTTTTTCTTTACTAGGATGAATGAAATATTAGTCTTGTAACTTCAGAGGTGGGGCTTCATATACATGAGGAAAATTGTGCAAGTCCAAGTTGTTGCCTGCTCTACCCGCCTCCCGCCCAGCCCATTTTTAGTAGCTCTAAAAGCAGTTGAAATAAAATACTTCTTGGCTATCTGGATATTTACATGCAAAAGCAAACAAAGGAATCTAGTCTGTCAGTATTCATGAAAATTAGTTCAAAGTGGAACCTAGACCTAAATGTAAAATCCAAAACTGTCATATTCTTGGAAAACAAAATCTAGATGATTCTGGGTATGGGGAAGACTTTTCAGTGCAACACGAAAGGCATGATTTATGAAAGAAATTATTAATATGTTAGACTTTATTAAAGTTAACCTGTTGTGCTCAGCAAAAAAATCCTTCAAAAGAATGAGAAGACAGTTTACAAACGAGGAGAAGTTGCTTGAGAAGATATAGAAGATTTTTATCCAAAATGTATAAGAAACTCTTAGAAATCAAAAAAGGAAAGTAAATAGCCCTATTATAAATTGAACAAAACCACTGAACAGACACCTTCCCAAAGAAGATATATAGAATGACATGTAAATAAAGATGTTCCATACTGTATATCATTAGGAAAAGAAAATTAAAAGAACAAAGAGATATTATGACACATCTCAAAACCAGAATACTGAGTATTCTGAATGCTCCCCAGGGTGAGAAGCAACCAGAACTTGCATTCATTGCCAGTGGGAATGCAAACTGGTGCAGCCTCTTTAGAAAGTAATCTGTTAGCTTCTTGCAAAACTAAACACGTTCTTACCCTGTGAGCCAGCAGTCACACTCGTTGGTATTTACTCCAAGGCGCTGAAAACTTATGTCCACACAAAAGCGTGCAAATGGATATTTATAGCTGCTTTATTCATGATTGCCATAACTGGAAGCAACAAAGGTGTCCTAAGTAGATGAATAGATAAACTTTGGTACATTCAGCCAAAGGAATACTGTTCATAGCTAAAAAGAAACGAGCTATCAAGCCATGAACAAACATGGTGGATCCTTAACTGTCCATTACTCTAAGATAGAAGCCAACCTGGAAAGACTGCATAGTGATCCCAGTGATACGACATTCTGGAAAAGGCAAAACTGTGGCGTTAATAAAAAGAACAATGGTTGCTAGGAGTTAGGAGAGAGGGAAGGATGAAGAAGAAAGAAAAGAGTAGATTTTTAGTGCAGTGAAACTATTGTATATGATAGTAGTGAGGTGGATACATGTGATTATATGTTGGTTAAAACCCACTGAATGTGCAATACACAGAGTGAAGCCTACTGTAAACCATGAACTTCATGATAATGTCATGCCAGTGTAGGTTTGTCAGTTGTAACAAATGTACTCTCTGGTCTGGAGGCTGATGATGGGGAGACTATGCATCTGGGAGTAGGGGATATGCAGGAACTCTCTGTGACTTTTGCTCAGTTTTTCTGTGAACTTAAAAGTATTCCAGAAAACAATCTCTTTGAAAATTTGAATGAAATAGTTTTTAAGGATGACATTCAAAAATTATACGTTCCTGAAATATTTCTTTTATCTCTTTTCTGCAAAAGAAGTCAGGAAGCAAAAGTCAATAAAAATCAAGATGTATATGTCAGGTTAAACATTTCTTTGCTCTGCTATTTTAATTATAATACTCCTTTTCATCCTCATGAAACACCTCATGCATACTCTGTATTTATGACAATTTTAAGGTTTAGTCCACACATTCCTATAAAAATGTTTTTAAAATACACTTGTTTTTAAAATGCTTATAGCAAATTAATTGATTTCCTGGTGTCATTTAGTTCGTAGATGGGGCTAAGCTCGGGTTAATTGAACCTTTATTGTGTGCAAGCCTATGAAAATTAACTCAGTTATAGAATATGTTACATATATATCACTTCTTGACCTTTTCGATAAGATCCAGTGCAGGGTGGGTTACAGATCTACATAATGGGTATGTAATAGACTCTCTGCTTGGTGGATAAATTCAACTCTTTTTGCATTCTGACTTCCCTTACCTAGGTCTTTGGTAGCCATTTGCTATTAGATGAAACTAAGTCAGTTACCCAAGCTTTCTAAATAAATACAAATGATTTTCAAAGGTGTTTAACATTTTCAAATTTTGTAAATGTAAATGTTAATTAAACACATACTGAAGGGAAAGGAATTCCCTGGACAGCATATGTTACAATTCAGTTATTTTTGAATATGGTTAGAGGTTTTGTAATGACTACTTTCTGGAATGCCATACTGTTTCCCGGACTGCTGGTCTGATGCCAGTTGGTGTGACTTGCTACCATCTGATTAACATGCCCTGGGAAAATGTCAAATTTTCTCTGAATTAATCAGTTTTCAGTTATGTCATTGCCTTCTTTACCATAATATAAATTTTCTGCACCACTTTGTTGAACAGCTTTAGAAATTAAGTGAAGTTACTTAGTTTCAAAGTTTCCACAGACCTCCAAGCAATTACAAATGCAAGTAATTCTTTCATACCTTCAAATCATGTCTAACAGATTTAATATATATTTGATATATCCATTATATGGTACATAATATATTTTTAAAAATCTGCCTTCACTATCTAACTGAATTATTATTATTATTATTATTATTATTATTATTATTATTATTATTATTATTATTATTTTGGTAGAAGAATGGAATATAGGCCAGAGGTGCAGGGGGTGAGAGGATTCATCAGAGACAGAAGAGGGAACAGAACAGACAGATGTGCTAAAATGTACTGTTGAGGGGAGCATGGGCAAGACAGGAGAGATCTGCTGCACCATGTGGGTCACCTCCCTGGCTGGGATCTAACTGAGGCTATAATGGTGATAGTGAAGCCATTTAATTGCTATTCCACCAGGGTGGCCCTAACTTTATCATTAAGAAGCTGGTGTCCCTAATATTTACTGAACACCTATGATGTATTAAGCACAAGTACAGTAGCAGGTCTCTACCAGATAATTAAGGAAGATTACTTTACATCCAGAGGAAAATTTTAAAAGACCTGAGTGTGGAATGGGAAACTTCAAGGTATAATGCAAAACCCTCACATTAGGATTATTACTCAAGTTAGTAATAAAGTGATGTTACCATGTCTGGGCTGGACGGGATGTGGCAAAATCAGGTATCAGAGAAGGTTATATAGAACTAGTGAAGTGGGAGGATGAAGTAGCACCTGGACCCAGAATGACCATTGGAAGGGATCAGGCCTGCAAACTGCAGGTGTAAAGGTGTACAGTGTGGCGACCTGGCCTCAAGTATACAAGCATGGTCTTCACAAAACCATTATTTTCCTATTATAGACATTCTTACCACTGGAATTGTGAACAAAGGTAGTTTTAGTATAATACAATGTCCAATGGTCTATTCAACTTAGACACACTTTATCTAGTTCATTGGTTATAAATAAAAGCCTAAAAAATAAAGGAACATGGGTGCTCTGGAGTGTGAGTGTGGGGATGTCCCTCCGACATGTGAACCTGTCCTCTGAGTCCCATACAGTGATGCAAACCAGTGTAACCTCACATAAATTGTTTAAAGAAAAATGTTCTGTAGAACTCATTAGCATGGCTGAGGTTTTCATATATATTCTCTTACTCATTTTCACTTTCAGAATCCTAGTTTTGATTTTTTCTTCCACTAACCTTTTGGGAGTGAGTTCTTCGTTACTATGTGATTTTTGACATCTTGGATTTCCTGCTATGTCTAAATCCTGTCATATTAGATTAAAATTTTTATGTAGTTTCATCAAGCCAAATTGAAAGTCTAGTGATATGGTGGCCTTTGCTACTCTTTAAACTCAATAATTTTATCACTCAGCTTCTCAAAGAGTGATTTACTAAATGGGAACTTTTTAAAGGACAAGACACATTGAGTTTCTGTGCTAGTAAACTAGAGGGGGTACTAGCTCTGCTGAGAAATCCTGGTATCTCATGTGTGTTGCTTCCCATTGTAAAAATGTGACTTTTTCACAAACCATGAATGGTGAGTTCAGTGTTGGAAATTAGATCCCATGAAGACTTACATCATTAGACCTTGAGCCTTGACAAGAATTGAAGTAGGTATCTGAACAGTCCATTCTGCAAAAGCTTAATGTTATGATAGGACATTGTACAAAATGCTCTCTGTACACCACCTTCCAAAGTACTTACACAACCCTATGTGATACGCACACCATGGAAGTAAATCTAAAGGGAGACCAACAGCATGTCTCAAAGCCAACCCTCACAGTACCATTCTTCTCATTTGCTAGATGTAAAGTTTAGTTTCTAATTTTATATTAGAATATTTTGAAATAATATCTAATGAGTTGGTTTAACAGATTCCCTTTCTGGGATTTAACTAATTCTTTCTGCTCCTCTCATTTCCATTCTGACACATTTCTGGCAGGCTGGTGAAGTAAAGGGCAGCTATGTATGGTTGTTGAATCGACTATGTCGTTCATGATGGTTAGATTGTAGAACTTCATCAGTGTTACCTTAACAACAATATTCAACATCATTGTTTCCTTGTCTTCTAATCCACTTGAATTATCAGAAAATTGAGACTTATCAAGTAAACAGCATCATGTACAAGAAACAAGGCTAGAAAATTCAATTCATGAGTTGTTTATTCCAGAGAAAGGATGTTTCTTTTATCATGAGTAGTAGACAAATAACAGAGATGTAGCCATGAAAGGAAAGAAACCTCTATTTCCTGCCTAAACATAACACCAGAAGTAGGGTAGTGGCTAGGAGACTATATTTAATAGCTTTTGATCCTAGCTCTGCTATTTCCTAGCAGTTCAACTTTGAACAATGCACTGGAACTTTAATAATCCATTGTTTATTCTTGATTCTCTTGAAAATGGTTGTCCATCCAAGAGTTATCGAGTGCTTATGCTGTAACAAGAAATATTCTATTACTTGTGTTTGTGGCAGGACCTTAAGGAATCAAGTGCTTTACCTTAAGGGAGCGATACATTTTAAAGGAAGGAGACATCCCAGTATCTTTTCATCTGTCAGGTGGAAATGAATACTATATAACTATTAATGCTGGTCAGGAAAAGCCTCTCCAGGAAGATGACCCTGGAGTATGTCTTCTTCCATCTCAGGCAGTGGAGATCATGGAGGACTGTGAACAGGAAAGAGTGACAAGTACAAATATTCTGGATTCTTACTATGCTGTCTGCATTTTTATTTGTTAGATTTGAAAACTACCTGGAGGCCTACCATGTAGTAAGGGCCTCCAGCAAGGGAGCTGTGGAAGCATCTTTAGCTGTCCTTGAAGAGCGCTGTCCTGGTGAAAGTAATGGCTAGGGGCTAATACAGAGGCAGGAAAGGAAAATGGGCAAAGGGAAATGATGGCAACCTGACCAATGTCTTAGTGAACAGAAAACTCACCATATCTGAATTAGCTCCTGCTACTATACAATATTCAATTTTTCAGCAAAAAAAAAAAAAATTAGTGTAGAGGGAAATGGTGTCTTCCATTTCTTTCAGATGTCTTTGAAATGGGATCTTCATGTCTTTGGAGGCTGGCTGATTTCATCTAAAAAGTGACTTTATCTACTTTAATTTTAAATACCTTAACCCAGAAAGTGGTTTTAAAATATATATACACACACATAAAATAATTTTATATATCCATATAATACCTTTATATTTTTTATGCATAGTACCTAGAATCATTTAGAAGATTCTACAAAGTATACACATAAAATCATAATAAACATATGCTCCAGAAATGCATACTATTTACCTAGATTAAGTATTTATGGATGATAATAAAATGGCTATCATGAAGTATCTTTCACATGATATTCTACGTTTAAATTAAGAAAACAAGCAGTGTGGACATTTGATTATTTTTATAACTATATATATATTTTACATCACTGTTCATTTTTGTACAATTGCTGCCTCCTCTCAGGTGTAGTCCCTGTAAAACTCCCACCACCAAGTCACCCTTGAACCATCACTATAGTCCCATGTGCTCGTCCCTCCCATTTGATCCCCTCTCCCTCGCCCCACTCCCTCCTACAGAATGTCTTTGATTTCTAGTTGCCCATTAATTTTGATTTAATTTTTTTTCCTTCTCCCTTATTTGGTTCCCCGATAGTCCTTCTGTAAGTGACATTTGATTCTTAACTACATTTATGGATCTTCAGATGAGGAACACTTTGAAGACAGTTATTTGTACTGCAGACAGAAATTAAAAGATTGAATTCAGTTGAAAAATAGTGATAAGCTATTGACTTCGCAGACAAAAGGAATTGCTGAGGCAGGCTACGTCAGAGGATGGGCATGAGTTCTGAAGCCCAGTAATTCCCTGCAAGTCACCCTGCAAGGAGGCCGAGTGTTGTTGACTATTAAAGACATAAGAACTCTGGGGTCTGTCTCCAGGAGTCACAGAGACAGCAACAGCTCAGGCTACCACCCTCTCTAACACAGGAGTATGGAGAAGGCAGGCTTTGCCTTTGCAGGTCTCACAGAAAGGGAAAAGACAGTGAGAAGGGAAGGAGAAGCAGCGTCTGTGGTTCTGAGAGCGTAGTTGGCAGGAGAAGGCTCCAAAGTAGCAAGTCCCCTTGCGATCATTGGCCAAAATTCACTCACCTGTATCATATCAGTGATCTGATTTTATGTATTTCTTGTATATTCATATTTCATATAATTTCTACCTGCAAATTCTGCTGACATTACAGATTTCATGTTTTGGGAGGAGTGACAGGGGATGATGCAGCTTGTATTTGTTTGAAATGTTAGTGGAATTGATTTTCAAAGGCAAGTTCCAAAGGCCTATCAGGTTTGTTTTTTAATGTGCCTATATGTGGACATCTACCTTTTAGTGAAAATCGTACGTTCCAGATAATATTTCAGGCATCGAATCTGCAGAATTTAATTATCCCTTACAACAATCTCATGTGCAAGTCGAGTTAGATGTTTCATGTTTTACTTATGAAGAAGCAGAAGCCCACAGTTCAAAATCAAGATTATATGACAATTAAGTAGCAGAGGCAAGATTTAAACTCAGAACAGCTGGACTCCAACACCTAAATAAACTATTAAAGGCTGCACTGCCTTTTTTTTAAATTTTACAGTAGTTTATTTTTACATATTTTTGTGCATTTTTCCATCTCAGTTGCAATTCCCTTTGGGTTTCCCACCACTAAATCACTTGTGCCATCGCCATAGTCCTGCTATACAGCTATATGTAATTTGTAGAGGAGCACCATATCATTTTCTTTCAAGCCAAGATGTTTTTTTGTGCAGGAAAAAATGCTAAATAGGAATACAAGGCAACAGGAATGAACTGACACCCTGCCAAACAAATTGTGCCATGCTAACTGTATGTAATGACTGCGTTATTGAGTGAGATCCTATAATATATCTACCTGTAGGGTTCTTCTGGAGAATCTGAACTATTACCTAATCTGCATTTATAAAATGTAGCCTTGCATCCAATTTGCAGGAATTATTCATCACAAATGGCTGATTTCCTGCCTTTACTCAGATTTGTGTAAGTGACTCAATTATAATCAAGAAACAGCAGAGCACACGATGTAACTATGCAATCATCAATATGGATCTCAAGTTCTGATGGGACGCTTCTCTGATATTAAATGAAAGCTGAAAAGAGGACAGAGTAAATGAAGCGATTTGTACGTCTGTATTTCTGAAACTAATAGTTCGCTTCCTTCATTTCATCAGGTCAGTTTTTCAAACTTGCTGTCTTAGCATGTCCAGGTGTTGAGGGAGTAGTCAATAGGGGAACAAAAACTAAGCATCTATAGTGAATAATACAATTATGAATACTTTAATGCATATGAGAAACTAAGCACCTATAGTGAATAATACAATTATGAATACTTTAATGCATATGAGAAACAAGTCTCATCAGTGTAAACAATCACCGGCACATGCTTTTTCTCTCCTTTTGGTGGCACTCACTAGGAAAGCTCAGAAAGCTGTGTCTGCCCAGCAGGGTTTCTGCCTTTGCATGGGAGACGGAGTGGTCACTTCCCTCTCTGGACAGCTATGGAACAAGAAGTTCCTCAATAAGGAAAGGGAGGATAAGGTAGAACATGGGCGTCTGGTTAGCTCGGTTGCCAGGCTCCCCTGTCCAGGGCCCAAAGAGAACAAAGGCTTTCCAGCCTGCGCTTCTTTTCATATCAAGTCACATGTCACTTGAAACAGTCACAGCAATATCGGCACAACGAAGTGACTGGCATGGAGCCAGCATTGGCACCTAATGAGCTGACGCGTATCGAGACTTAGATCTCCACATTATACAGTCTCCTCCAAATGTCCTTTCTTCTCACAGAAATAAGAAAGTTCTTCATGCTAAATGTGGCCTGCCTTGATTACCATCAACATCTGAACCCGAACCCAACTTGTAGGTGTTAAACCCCTGTGCCACAAACATGACAGAGAAATATAAGCAATGCTCTGTGCACAACTTTGTACCTTACAGACCTTCTTGGGTGGTGACTTTTAATATCCTTAAGGTCAGTTGAAGTGAGATGCTGTTAAAGTCAATGTATAAATCAGTAGATGGATAGATACATGATCTGCAGGTAGATAAGAATATACACATACAGAAATATAGTATTTCAACTTTTTTGATATAATCCTGGTTTTTGCTTTTTGGGATTTCCCATTAAAAAAAAATCAAACTTTCTAGAACAACCTACAATCTATTTTAAATATCATTTTCTATGTGTGGAAAGCTTACTTGAAAACAAGGAGATAGGCCTAGGAGTCTTCCAGTCAGAGTGTTAAGAAACCACAGAGATTAATTAATTACTCTGCCTGTAGGAACCCAGTGATGGATGCAAGTCTACAGTTGGGCAAATTGTTTGGAGTCAGGCAGTTCCAAAAGCTTTTTGTCAGTTTCCTACCATATCATGACATCCCTAGGAGTGGAGTGTAACCAGAACGAGGTTGAGGGGGTGAGATTCCTACTTGGCCATATTCTTATGCCTAGGAAAGCCTGTCGCATATGTAAGTGCTCAATAAATATTTGCTAATTGTAATTTTTCACTCTGTCAGAAATGTGAACCTGCAAAAAAAAAAGAACACCAAAAAAAGAACATACTGAAGAAAAACATTAAAAAATAATAATAATAACATGACCTCAAGCATGAGTTCCTCTTTAAATATGTCCCTCAAAATTGAATGCATTTTCTTCTGAATATTTATTTGTATGTTTTTGCATACATTACATAAAACCTGTACCACTATGAGAACATTGCAACCTCGATGCAACGTCTCAAAAGAAATCCATCCTGTAGTGGAGCGTGGAGGCAATTTATGATCTTGTGATTCTGTATTTGGTACAAAAATAAAAAGAAGACCCCTCATTTTATTGATGATATGTTTTATAAATGTGTTTTAGAGTAGTTGATAATAATCAAGACTAGAGGAAGGGGGTTTTCCAGAAAGTTTAAAAGGACTTGGGCGGCCCTCCCTGGTGGCGCAGCGGGTTAAAGCACTGCACTGAGAATCTAAAGCCACTTCCGCATGAGTTCAATTCCCGCCTGCCCCGGAGGTG
>NW_004567129.1:23108078-23148192 GCF_000260355.1 Condylura cristata | reverse complement strand
GGTGGCTTAACAGATTAAAGTACAGCACTATGAACAAATAAATAAATTTAAAAAAAAAAAAAAAAAAAAGGACTTGGGCATGTGGCTGTGCCGTCGTCGCAGCATCCACTAGCTTTTACCTGATGAGAGTATGTGACTTGGAGGTTTAACAAGAAACTTCCAAATAATAACCAGAAGAAACAGTTTTTAAATATTAGAGTTGGTTGCCTCTGGCGAATGGATATATCTAGATGGTAGACGGGGAGAAGACAAAACATTGTATTTTATAATACGTTCTTTGCTCTGACTTTGGTTTTTAATATTTTTGTCCATGCATCTATATTGATTAGCTAGGTTTGTCAAGTTTTAAAAATAAGATTACAAAATAACTTACTTCCATGGTCAATAAATGGTTATTCAGGTCTGAGTTTTATGTGAAATTGTCTAGCTTGAAGCATAGATACTAGGCGAAATCCTCTCTCATTAGTGGTGCATGAAGAATCAAACTCGAACCCTGAAAAAGCTAGTTGTGGTTCTTTTTGCCTTACATCTGACCTTACCCAATAGTACCCAACAACAGATTTTATTCTTTGTTTGGCACTGGCAATAATTTTTGTCCAGCCAAGCTGCATTCCGCCATAACCACACATTAAATTATACTCAAGAGAGAAATGGTCTTAGGGCTCCCAGAAGCGGGAGAGCCCTACTAGTCATCTGAAGAATCTTTATTTGTCAAGCTGTGGTGAGCCTCTCACCACTTTTCTCAAGGAATCACTGTAGATGGTGATTAATCAGCTTCCCCTAGTCCAGCCCTTCTACAGAATCTTTGGGATGTATCTTTAGACCTGTTTCTTATAGGCCCTGTGGGAGGTGGTGCTATAAATCCCAAAAAGATTTTATAATGGAGTCAAGACACAGCATGTCTGCAGATACTCTACTTTTGCATATGCAGTTAGGGTTACTAATCAGTTGACTGAAAATAGGGAAATTATTCTTGGTTACCTGCCAAAGTCACTGGTAATCACCTGATCTCTTATTGTAATCACGGAACATTCTCTGCCTTCCTAATACAAGAGGTAGTTGAAATGGGAAGCCGGGGACTCTCAGTATTGGAAGGACTTGGAATGTTGCTGCTGGGTTTGAAGACAGAAGGTTCAGGGGCCTCAGTTTGGCAGGCTCGAAGAAGTGAATTCTGCCAGCAGCCTGAAGCACCTTAAAAACACATTCTTCCCTAAGAGTTTTATGATTAATACCAAGAGGGCGGAAACCTTACATTTGGCCCTGTGGGATCATAAGCAGATCAGCTCCCCTACGCCTGAATTTCCGTACTCTAGAAATGGTGATATAATAAATTCAGTGTTTAAACTTACACATGCGTGCTTTGGGTTAGGACTGCTGGACAGATGTTTCTGCCTTGTTTAACTTTCAGATGTTGAGACTCAGAAATTGAATCTGCTATACACCAGTCTAACTTGCCGTGTTAGGCCAGCACCATGACTGATATACAGGTGTGGGGATGCCATACTTGTATTCTTGTGCTCATAGAAGTTCTTCTCAAGCGTTAGCATGAACAGAATCATCTAGGCAGATTTTTAATATGCATCCTTTTGCTGGCTGCCAAACCCTGAGTTTGTGATGCTGTAAGTCATGAGAGTGGCCACAGAATTTGCATTTTCTAATGTGTTTCCAGTTATTCCTGTTACTATTACATTTTTTTAGTGATTCTATTTTCCAAACCACTGATAGCCCGAATATTGTCAGTTCCTCTTACTTTTTTGTTGTTGTTGTTGTTAATATTCTTTGGAAAGGTATTATTGTTGGCAGTTTGATGTGTCTAAAATACCATTATTGGGCATGAGAGTATGGCCAGTAGGCCATGTTCTATCTTGCACATCTGTACCTAAGAAATTGAAGCAGAAACCAGGCAACATCTACTTTAACCACTTTTGAAAAAGTTCAATGAAAATCATTCAATTCTTTCTTGTGGCAACAATGTTAACCACATACCAGCTTCTCACAGATTTCACTCCAACTCAGCAAGCAAAAAAATTTGTTTGTCTCATCTGGTATTTTTAAATCTTTAGCACATATTGACTCCCCATTGTCAAGAAGTTAAGAATTAAAAAGTCAATGGACAAACAACAGAAAAATCTATGCTCTGGAAATTCCCCAAGAAAAGCAGTTCAAACAAGGTAACCATGTCCTACAGGATAATAAGGACAAATTACTTCACATAGGAACAAAAATGGACTTGAATGTGCACCTTAAGAAAAAGCAGAACCAATATTTTCATTTTTACATAAATGTAATAAACATTTTAAAAAATATTTTATCAAAAAGGAGTCTGCTATCTTTGATATTATTTTTATGTTAGGTGAACTTTTCATTTGTTTCTCAATTTGTATTAATTTTTAGTCATTTACTTGCCTATGTAAGTTGGAGATTATCTTCACACCTCCATGAATGCACACACTTCATTCACCCTCTCCCGAAACACTTATGCAGATGTCCTATTTCTGTCTCTTCTGATCCCTTCTCCTCTTCTCCCATTTCCTCTAGTAACCAGTGTATGTTTCAGAGAGTCTAAGAAACATTTTTGAAAAGATTTATTTATTTACACATATAAGAACCGGACCAGAGTTGCGGGGTCAAGAGAATCCCCCAGAGACGGAATGGGGAGAACAGTCAGACTGACAAAGTGCACCGCTGAGGGAAGTAGTGGGTGGGTCAGGAGAAGTCTGTTGCACTGTGTGGGTCACTTTCCTGGCAGGGGATTGAACTCATATTGCAGTGACTGAGGAGAGCTTCATAATGCTGCGCTTTCACCAGTTGCGCCACCAGGGAAGGCCCTCTAAGAAATATTTTTGTTGTGCTTTGATGATTTGTTTTCTTTGGTTATGTGTATTCTATAACTGAAACCATCTGTTATCTGTCTTTCTTATCATCTGACCTGCTTCATTTTGGACAGTCACCTCGAGATCCATCCATTTTGCATTTTCAGTTTTTAACAAATATATGAAGATACGGTTTACTCACTGTGAATTTCATTAAATGTCAGTATGTAACTTAATATTCTTTAGCCTGGGTACTGGCTTATTCAGCTGTCCCCACACACCAGCTTTAGGTTTTTAACCATGCCAGTAAGATCTTTCATGTTGGTTAATAGCAAATCTTCGTTCCCACCAACAGTCCTAAACACTAACCAGTGTACTTTCTGAACATTTACATTCACATAACATGCTTTTGAGTCTCATCTATGTTTTAGCATGTACTAGCATTCATTCCTTCTTAGTTCTAGTTATCATTCCCAATGGATATTTCAAATAAAATCTTAGATGTTTATAATACTAACATTCTCTCCTTCCAAAAAGTTTAATTTCTGGATCATGACTTCTTCATTTCTTTCAACCAAAAACAGGTGAGTGATCATAGAGATAAGCATTTGACCCTAACTCTTCACCCCTTTTTGGAGAGGACGTCCTAAAATGTCATTGCTGTATTGTATCATCAGGGAAGTAGCAGGAATTCCTTTATATGGGTAAGGGAGTGAAACTTATGACAGTCAGTGATAGTCAATACCTGGAAATGTTTTCAGTCTACTTTTCATGTGTTTGAGTAAATAAGTGTCCTCGCTGCACACTTTCCATTGCCAGATTCTCTCCTGCAGACCGCGATCCTTATTTGATGCAATTAGAAGTGGGGGGGTTCTGTGTGCAGCGCTTGATCCCCACTGTGTATTTCCTGTCACATTTACCTCTTTGTGGTCCTTAATGAGTCTCCATTCCATTCTGGACATGGTTTCAAGTCCTTCCTATGACTTAAAGACCCTCTCTGAACATCACTCTTCAGACTCATCAATCTGTCTCCATTTCATTCTCTCTGCTCCTATTTCAGATTTTTTTTTTCAGTTACCAAACTTTTCCTTTTTTAATGCTCTTGCACTTATAATTAGTTCTGTGAAAACTGGAACCCAGTATCAGTGTCTGTATTCTGGTTGCCATCACACTACGGTTTTGCAAAATGTTACTGGGTGAACTGGGTGTAAAGTGTAGACAGCTCATTAGATGATTTTATAGCTGCATGCATATCTACAGTTTTCTTGATGAAGATTGCAATTTATAGCAAAGAAGAAAACAACTAAGTTCTCACTCTCCCACTCTTTATAAAGACCACGAGCCAGGGGCTGCATCTCTCTTGCTCGTTTTTGCATCTTCTCTGTTGGGCTCAGTGCCCAGACAACGTTGAACTCAGGGAATATATGCAGCATGAAATCAATTCATTAATACTGTTTTCAAGGCACACAACTAGTTGACAACAGAGATTGTTCAGCTGAGATCTGATTCCAAGAGTTTGGTCTTTTTTATTACAACTCTTTTTCTAGGTAAAGAGCTTTTATTTTATGATGATTCATAAAATAATTCTCTGCAGGGAGCTGACTCACATGGTCACCAGACCTCTCCAGTCCTGCCCACTGCTCCCCTCAGCAGTTTTTTTCAGTCAATCCACCTGTTCTGCTCCCCACTCTGTCTATAGTGAATCTTTTCACCCCCCAACCTCTGCCCACACTCCAGTTCTTATGCAAAATAGGTTAAAAAACAAAAACACACAAAGAGGTGATGGTTTGTTGTGATTCTGCTTCAGTTTGAAACAGAGCTTCAAAACTAGGGCTTCTGTGAGTAAGTGGATTCAGGTAGGGAGGTAAGGATGTCCACAGGAACTTACCTGTTTGCAGCAATAGTTGTCTAGTGAAGAGAAGACGAAGCTGAAGTGCATCAGTGGTTCTCAGTGGTGGGATCTGGTTTATATTCAAATTTGCTGAAGTCGTTCTCCCATTCATTCTGACAGAAGGTATGTTCAAGGCAACACTCTGCTCAGAAGGCATTTCTCCCAGTCTTTTCTTGTCCAATTTTGCCTTCTAGGTTTGTGATAATATATCAAATGCTATCTGTTGGGAAATCAGACAGAACTAAAGTCAGATCATAGCTCCACTTCCTGTAAGCTGTGGGTACAAGCCAGTCACTTAACTTTTCTGCACCTTAAGGTTTTTAGGGATAACAAGACCCAAGTCTTAACTTTACTGTGATAATCAAGATAGAGTAAAAATGTATCTAGCATCTCATTTTATTTATGCCTATAAGAAGTGGAGTGTAGGCCAGAGGTGTGGGGAGTGAGATGATTTACTAGAGACACAGTGTGGTGCAGAACAGGTGGTTCTACTGAAATACACTGCTGAGGAGAGCAGCGGGAGGGTCAGGAGAGGTCTGCTGTGCCATGTGGGTCAGCTACCTTTGTAGCACTAACACTTAACCCCTATGACAGGGAGACCCCCTCTTATGATTTTAATTTTGTCTATATTTTCCCCAACATTTTTTGTCATCAAAACACTACTTAGGTAATGTTTTCAAGATAAATAAGTATTTATTAAAACTACAGAGCAGAATTTAAAAACTAAGTATGTGGTTCTCGGAAAATAATTTAAAAATGTCCATCTCAACCCTCACTAATAAACTCCTGATAGATATTTTAGGAAGAGGCAAAGTGGGGAGAAACCTCACGCCAGGTACATCCATCTTAACAATTAGATCTGAGGATTCAGTTCATGTCTCTCATTATAAAGGGATAGCGGGGTGAACAAAGAAGGCCGGCCACTCCCCCCCCCCCCCCCCCGGGCCTCACAGGGCTGAGGCACTGGCCGCACCAGTTCCGTTTCCATCTCTGTGTGCTGACATTCCACTGTAGTCTCACCGCAGGTAAGTTTTCTTCCCAGTCATGTACTTTGTGACAGGTTAGCAACAATTCCAACTTCATGCTCCATTTTCTCTGCCTACTGAGGCAATTTGCTATCCATGCACTTTGTTATTTCCTCCGCTTTGTGGCTCCGACCTGGAAGGTTTTCATGATGGGAACTGCACTTTGAATACCAACACTTCAGTTGCACTCCAGGCTGCATACTGTCTCTGCCATGTTCAGGGGAGGATTTTAATATATAGGTCATTCTCTTACATTAAAATAGTTGGTCAAGACTCTGGGCCAAGTTGTTTACAAAATGGATCTCATTGCCCTTTGCCAGCTTCCGGCATTTTACCATGGTGACACTCAAGGCTCTCTGGGAATCCAGCCTCTGCCCACCTCTCCAGGCTCATCTTCTACCACTGCTTTGATGTTTATGATACAGGGATACCGAGCTGTGTAATATGCTCAAAATTCATAATGCATTTTATGCATCCTCTTCCTTTGCAGAGGCCACTCTGTCCGTTAAGACTCAGACAGTTCCTTAGTCTCTTTTCTTGGCTGACGACTGCTCTGCTCCATGCTTCACCTGTGGCATTACCTGCCCTGAGTAGGTGGCTTTCATAAGTGTCACTTGTGCCTGCAGTGAAGTCTTCTCTCTATTCTCGCAGTTCCCTGGGCATCTGTCTATCATAAAATTATGTCAGTGTATTGAAACTTCCCATTTCTAAATGAATTTCTCCACCCAGACGATGCATCCTTGAGTCTGTGTCTAATCTGTCCCCTGCATCTCCAGCACAGATGCTCAGAGCACAGCAGGTTATTAAATGCATGTGGAAGTGGTTGAAATCAAAGAAGGAAAGCACAGAAAAGAAAGGCGCTGGACCTTTTTTGACTGTTCATTCTGTGGCACTTACTCTGTGAACTCAGTATCCCAACAGTAAACATAAGTCTTGTTTCTAGACACAGAGAGCCTAAAGGGAAAGACAGATGTAATAATTGGGCATCATACTCCTATGATGAGAGTGAGCCCAGGCTACAGAGAGGCCTGGGGGAAGATATCTAGATCAGAGGAGGTATGGCTGCGGCCGCGGAGCCGATGAGGGGATGATAAAAGCTTGATTGACCTTGTTAGTGTTTTGAGAGTGTAGGATTTCTCCCCTTAGGGTGGTCTCCTTAGCTTTCCCGCCACCAAAACACCCATAGTCCTCCCCCAAAGTCCACTGTGCTCTCACCCTCCTCTCAGCCCCCCAGTCCCCTTCTCTGACATACTGACTGTTCCCTATGAACCAAGTTCATTGCAGTCTTGGGAAGTGAGTACTGTGATGCAATGGGGGCGAGACAGGGGCCGCTGAGGGACAGAAGAATGAAGAACCTGTCGTCAAGTCACACACTGTAAAGTGATAGAACAGGAGTTAGAAGATGGGCCTCCCTCATTGCAGATAGCACGTCAGCTCCAGTTGTTTCGCTGCAATGATGCACCGCCTCCATACTACGGAAGAAGTTGATGGAAGAAGAGAAACACACATCATGGGTGTGAAGAGCATAGTGTATTTGGGGGAGTCATAGTAGCTCAGCATTCCTGAGTCCAGACTCTATAGGATATCAAAGGGAAGCAAAAACCAGATACAGATGCAGTCCTATCCCAAGCCTGTCCATGCTACCTACCCAAGGGCCAGCCCTAACCTTCTCAAGGGCAGCAAAATGTGGTAGGCAGCACCGAAGAAAATCACTATTGGTTTCTTACTTAGGCAGTGCTACACTGCTCGGGTGTATTAGAAAATGACAAAGTACCTGGATCCTTCATCTTCCTCCTTTGCTGAGGCTAAAAGGAGGGAATAAATAACAGCTGGGAGAAAAGATCAATGAAGGCTTTGCCTGCAATAACAGATAGAAAGTACCTGGCAAAGAGAAACCATAAATGCTGCAGAAGCTCATTCTTCATCCTTCGCTCTGAAGGTCCCCTCTGACCCAAGCACTAAAGATCAACTGCAGCCCTTCCCTGGAGCACAGAGGTTTGCTTTACTTATCTCAGTGCCAGCTATACAGGGTGGCATTGAAAACCTTTCTGCAGACACAGCGGGGGCTTTCCCTGCAGACTAATCCATAAACTTCATAAAAGTTACATTTATTTCTCAGGACTCACGCCGTTGTTACTATCCACACTAGGGCATTTACTCGCCCCTTTCTCCATTAGTGATGACATCAAATATAACAGGCTGGTAGAGCCCAGGGTGCTCAGGACACCCATACAGTTGTCTCCGGCCTTTCACTGGTGACGGATGGATGTGACTGTGTTTTTCCTGCTGAGCTGCTGACGCCTGTAGACTGTGCTGGGAGGCGATAGGGTTCCTGCCTGAGCGGTGCCTGGAGTCTGAGGAATATAGGGGCTTCCAGGCTGGGACCCGGAACTCCTTAGGGCTTGGGTGGAGTCCTGGGGGGTGGTCACCCAGGACAGACGGCTGAGTGGGGCTCGCTGGGCAGCTGCAATACTTAGGTTTCTAATAGCACACCATCTTCTAGATGAAGAATGCTCTCTTCAAGTAAGAGACCCGAAACTCCCCCAGAGGGGCAACAGACACACAGCCTTGGAGGCTGAGCCTGTCAGGATTTATGTAGCCGCTAACCAGGCTGTTACTAGCCGGGTGTCGCTTGTCTTCCTCTCAACTTTATGAGTCTTATCTCTTCAGTAAATGTGAAGATGGACGTGTTCTTGATTTCACAGGGGCCATGGGAGGGTCAGCTGGATATGCTTAGATGAAAGCACTCTTTGAGAGTAGAGTGCTGAGGAAGTGTCAGTAAAACGAGTTACTCTTTTAGAGGCATCCCATTTGTTGGTGATCGCCATGCTGTAGAATATGTAGTAGCAAATGAGGCTGACCTCCCAGACAAGGGTCTCTGTGCAAAGGATTTATTAAGGCAGTGTACCCAGGGGGCTTCACTATGGGATGGAAAGACCAGGAACTTCCCGGGAAGGCAGGAGGCCAGGGGGATGGGTGCCATTTTAGGCTGGGCCCTAGGAAAGGTAACTTCGTCCAACAGACCAAAGTCATGCCCCAGGATTAGTGTGTCTGAAACAGTAAAGCGAGATTTTCATATATTTTCCCCCATCAGTCTTTGGTTACCGATGCCTCCTCTGCCTACACCTTCTGTCTCAGAGATGTGATCATTTGCTGAATGGGTGAGCAAAGAGTTATGGTCATCATTTAGGGCACAGATGCTGGTCCAGGTCCTGGGGATACAGAAGTGGAAATCAGACTCCCTCATGCGAGCAACCTCGGTGCATAAACACATACATTTATCATCAGTAGAGGGTAAGTGATATTAATTAAAATAAGGGTAAGGAGTGAGGAGGATACAGTGGTAGGTGCTTCGACTGCCCTTTCTTTTGCCTAAGTCCATCACAGCTAGTCACATCTCCCTGTGCGTGAAGCCAGGCTAATGTCTCAGGATCAACAAAAAGCCTCAGTGTCGGGTTCTCGTAGACAGCCCCTTACACAAGTGCAGGTTAGCTGGAAAGACATGTATTTGGTTTTCCTTTAAAAAAAGAGAAGAGTTTATTTATTTATTTTTATTTACAAGGACTGGGGTACAAGCCAGCGGTGTGGGTGGCGGGGGTGGGGTGGTTGGGGTGAGAGGATTCACCAGAGACAGAGTGGGGAGCAAGACAGGCAGATCTACTGAAACACACTGCTGAGGGGAGCAGCAGGTGGAACAGGAGAGGTCTGCTGCGCCCTGTGTGTCAGCTCTCTGGCCGGGGATCAAACTTGTGCTGCAGTGGCTGTGGATAGCTTCGCAGTGCTGCGCTTTAACCCCTGCATTAAAAGAATAAACATGGTATCTTCCCATAAAAAAGAAAAGAAAAGAAAAGAAAAGAAAAAAGAAAAGAAAAGAAAAGAAAAGAAAAGAAAAGAAAAGAAAAGAAAAGAAAAGAAAAGAAAAGAAAAGAAAAAGAATAACTGCTCTTTTTTATTCTGTCCTTTCCCCCGTACCACTTGAATCTGTTTTACACCTGTTCCTTTCCCATTCTGCCCTGTGGGACAGGTGAGCTGAACTTTGGATGTAGCAGGAACCTGTGCCCAGTAAGCACTGGTGCGTTCAGATAGGCCTAGTGGGAGACTGAAGGTGGGAGGAGAGAGAGTGACCTTTCTCCTCTCCCCCTCTCCCTCTGCTTTGGCAGCTCTATGGCCCCTGCCTCTGGGTCCCCTAAACGGTGTTCTTGGGAGCGAGGCTCCTTCCTTGGCTCCTTCCTTCCTTTCCCGCCCCCACCCAGCAGTGGGGGTGGCGTCTTGCTGCTGCCAACATGTGGCTGTCTGACCGGTCTCCCACCACCATGGGCCTTTTATTTCCTTCTTATCCTGGCTTGACCTCGTAGTGGTGCTCACCTCCAAAGGCCTCCAATGAGTACCGCACCCTCCTCACCTCGTGTGTTGTCACCTCCACACTGCAGAGCAGTTGGTGCATGGGGCTAATGGGGGATGGGATGTGACTCCTGAGAGAAGGTCAGAGCTGTTAGTGCAGTGACCACTGGTCCCGCTCTTAAACTCACTTGCTCTGGGAAAGGTTTTTCATGCCATAAAGACACTCACACAGCCTGGGGTGCAGCCCATGTGGGGAGACACTGAGGCCACTTGTCAACAACCGGAACTCAATTTTTGCCATGTGGGACAGGGCCCTGTTGGGAGTAGATCCTTCAGCACCAGACAGGCATTCAGGGGACTGAAACTGTGATCAGCGTCCTGCAGACCCTGAGCCTGGAGGACCCTGTCAGCCCCCTCCAAATCCCCTTTCATGCTTAGGAGCATTTTGTTATCTGGCTATAGGTAACTCACCCCGGTGTTCTGACAGGATAGACTTAGGGGTGCTCAGCTATACAAAGGTCTGGGGGCGACATGAAAGAGAATTAAAGATGCATCTCTGTCACCAGATTCCTCGTCGCTGTCCATGTTTGGGTATGTGAGAGGTCACTCCATACTCTACGTGAGTGGGGGAAAAGAGTCAAACAAAACTTCGATTCAACAGCCTGCTTTGTGTCTCGCTAGCCTTGCCCCTGAGCAACTTTATTAACTTCTCACTCAACTGCTCACTTTTGTAAAATGAGAAAAATAATCAAATCTTCACAATCACCCCATGAGTTAGATTCTATGAGATGATGAAAATGAAGGACTTTGCATAATATAAGTGTGTGATGAATATTCACCGTGATAGTTGTTTTTGTTTTCTATTCTGAATCTTTGTGTGAATGTACCTCAGTTTCTATAAAACAGATATCATAAAACCGACTTCTCTGTATTGTCCTGGGGTTGATTTCCCAATACATGATGGTTTGCTGTGCCCAGGGTTGCTATTTCAGCTGAGCTATAAGGACAAAAAGGAGCAGGAGAGGATTTGGACTCTTTTAGGATGAAAAGCCTAAGTCATCAATTTGAGAATAATCACCAAAACTTTTATGAGTAGGCCTCTCACCAAAAAATTAATAATAGAGTACATAATATTACATCTGTTTTGCCAGTTGAATTTGACCTCAGTTTAAGTAATTTATGGAAGATCGCACAATCAGGAAGTAATGGAACCAAGATTTCACACAACAGAGCCTGTCACACTAGATGAACATGCCAGAATGAATCTAAATCAGTATTTTACTACCACAGACATCTAAAATACGTATTACTTACTTTTCTACTAATCATATAAGTCCATGGTCATGAATGAACCTCATAATCTATTTTGAGGGTTGCTTTTAATTTTTTACCTTTAAGTCTTTCAATAGCTATTTCTCACCACAGGCTCAGTTGTTTCCAGTTTTCTGACAGTGTCTTTTTTCTCCGTCCCCCCTCCCCCATCTTCCCTTCCTTTTTTAAATTTTGCTCTCCTTTTTTCTTTTTATGTTTTTTCCTCTCCCAAAATGAACGATTATTTGGTGAGTCTGCAAAGCAAATCTCCTCAAGACACTTATGTTCTAACTGGGGAGACAAGTTGACCTGTGACCGCTAATGAAGATGCAGAAAATCACCAGCAGGAGGCCAGACTGGGGCCAGACTGATGTAGGTCTGAAATGTGCCACCTCAATTTACTAATGTCTTGTCAGTCAATCAAGTTACTTAAGCTTGAAAGCTAACAGTGTGTCTACCCCTAGAGCTGTCAAGCAGATTAAATTATATAATCCATGCAAAAAGCATAGTGATGATGTGTGGAAAAGCTAGTAATGGGCAACATTTATGAAGTCTTCCTCAGTAACATGGGAGTGGTGTGCAGACAGAGTCATTACCATTTCTTTCTCTGAAAGAAGTTTTAGAAACAGCCAAGGACTCATCCTGAGTAATAAAACTAAGAACTAAAACTGGAGCAGCAAAGCAGTGGGTTCATTACAATAACAGCATGGCTTTCCTGAAACTCTAGGCAGGGAACCCTAAATTGTGCTCAGTGCTAACTGCATATATTACTGGAATTACATTACAATTAGGTTGCTGCTCTAGCTAATGTCTCCGGTCACTGTGCTGGGGACCGAGTCAATTCCAGCCCTTGACTGATTTCCAAGTTGCGTACACTGGCTCAGTGGAACAGTAAAACCACACCTTAGGGAATTAGAAAGTGTGTTAGGGCTAGAAATGAAACTACTAGTTGATTGCCGATTTGTTTTTAAAAGATTCTTCAATTGGGCTTTACCCAAGACTGCTTTTCAAGAAAATGTTGATTCAGTTAGGAAGAAGAAAACCATTTTTACCTGATCATTTATACTATCCATTTCATTGGAAAAAAAAAAAAAAAAAACAAAAAACTTTCCATTTGGTAGGGAGAAAATGGGGGGTATACATCTATGTAAAGAGTCTCTGTATAATAGGGGCTACTGAAACCATATACTTTATTGTGTAAAGACATAGGGGAACATTCTCCCTCCCCTCTGGATGCTTCGCTAGTTGGTTGAGTAATCAAGATAGCTTCAGACAGATTAGTAGGAGAGAAAGACCAAATTTAATTACCCTCATATGGAGAATTTACCTGACTGTAAATTCTACAGTAAGCGGGACAAATTGAGTACCTCTGCTCTAGGGAGTGGGAATTGGGGTCTGGGCATCAAGGGCACAGGATGGGCTTTCCCATAATGAGATGGGGGCGAAGTCACGTGACAGCTTTGCCTGCATATTTGCCCTATTTTCAAATAGATTTTGCCAGTGAAAATATTTTTTTCTGGAGATGACCCAGAAAAACTTCATTCTTTAAGATAATGGTCGTAGTTTTTCTCTAGGGCTCTGTTGACCTTTGTTTCACAAACCAAGGTGAAACTATTAGAAAAAAAATTCTCTGTGCATCTTGGGGGTGGGGAATTCCTTAAACATTTCTGTGGAGGCCATTCTTATAATGGAAATAAAGCATGAGTTCATTCTCAATGCCCTCTCCATCACAGCCTCCTTAAGATTGATTACAGGCAGGTTATTTCACACTGTTCTAGAGTGATTTTCTTGAAAAGATACCAATTAGACAAAAAGTCAAACCTGACTCTTCGGCCAAGCCAACCAGTTTGCCAAATTGTTCAGAACTTGACTTCCTTGCAAACCTTGCCCTTTGTTGGGGCGTTCCCTCTGCATCCAATATCTGCCATCAGTCTCTACCCTCAGTCCGATTCCAAAATTGTATCTATCAGATAAAAAAAAAAAAAAGGCAAATATGCTTCTTGCTCCCTGTACTTCCTCTCTGCATGCCCTTTTAATGATGGAGTTCCTCTGGGTTCAGTTTTCTTTTCTTAGATAATTTCATTCACCTGTCAGTGAAATTACTATCTGTCTGCTGATGCATCAGCACTTTGTATGTCTACCTGAAACATTGTTTTTCTGACTCTTTAATCTTATGTCCAACTCCAGACCTGATAGATCCATTTAAACATGTCCCAAATGGAATTCAAAGTGCATCCCATCCCCCAAAGTAAAAGTTCACTGATGGTCTTTAAATCAGCTTATCCTGGAAAGCTCAGTTTTCTTGATGTCACTTGGTCTCACATCACACCCTCACTCGATCTAATTCTCATAGAGTGAACAGCTGATATATTTCTCTACCTCAACTACATCAGCAGCACTCTAACCCATGTCACTCTATACCTTTAAACTTTTACATATTCTGATTCTCTTCCTTGCAATTTAGTTAGTCTCTGTTTAACCTTGTCTTCATGGAGCTGGGGGTCTTGATCATTGATTCTTTAGCCATCTCAGCCTATGGACTATTCCACAATCCAAGCCAGGTCCCCAGAGTACTACCAAGTCAATGCCCTACTTAAACTTGTCTGTCTGCACCTCCTGAAACTCTTCACTCACATGCTCATGCTGAATTCCTAGAACGTGATATTCTTTCCAATCCTAGTCCTTTTTTAAATGACTTTCCCTCTTCAAGGCATGTGCTTTTTCCTCATGTCTGTGTCTAATGTCTTTTGGTCCTTTGGTTTCATCATGAATGTTACTTCTTCAGAGAAACCTTCTTTAAACCTGAACCAATAAAGAGCTCTTATTTTCATTCTATAGGCATCCTGTGGCTCTTATAAGAAAAACTATACTTTTATAAACAGATTCTTTATAATGATTGCATTAAAGTCTATCTTCCCCACTGTCTGTTGAGTCTTTGAGCCCCAGATATTGGTTTAACCCCCTGACCAGGCTATCATCCACACCTGGCACGATGCCTTGGCACTGGTCAGCATATAATACATTTTTGTGCCTATTTTTATGATTTGAATTTTGTTGCCTAAAAACAAATATTGCAGTTCTAATCTTCAGCCTCATAATATGTCCTTACTGGGAAATAGGTTAGTCACAGAAGTAATTAGTAAAAGTGAGGTCACAACAGAGGTTTTTAGACCACTATGACTGGAGCCCTTAAAAGAAGTTAATGGCAGATAGAAGGGAGAGAGACAGTGAAGTGCAGGCCAAGGAACGCTGTGGGCTGTTGGCCTGCGCCAGAAGTTAGGAAGAAAACAGGAGGGATTTCTGCTGAGTCTAAGAGGGAGCCTGATAACCTTGACTTGGGGCTCTCTGCTTTAGTTCCATGAGAGAACTTTGTTATAGCAGCTCTAGGAAACTAACACATGCTCTATCCATTTATTCATGCACTTACTTAATAAATAATACATTATTCATCCCTGGATCTCACTGTCTGGCACTGACTAGAAGAGAATATGTAGTTAATAATACAGTTTATTATTTAATTACATGTGGAGACAGAATCTAGCCTTCCACTTGTGCACGTGCATGTTTGTGAGGGGAGGCGGGGGTGGAGGGGTGGGATTAAGTAAAGCCAAAACTTACTCTCAGATTCACAACATGGCCCACAAATCTGACTCATACTTCTTTATCCAAGAAAAATGTAGATTTACACATACAAATATTGATAGCAGCACTATTCATAATATGTAAAAACTGAAATCAGCTAACACGGCCTTCAGTGTGTGAATTTGGGGACTGTGGCTCCTCATGCCGTGGTCGACTGCTCAGCAATTAAGAGAAATGAATTATTGATACACCGACAGCACAGATGGAGCTCTGATGCATTCTGCTAAGTTGAAGAAGCCCGGCTTACAAGGTTATACACCCTATGAATTCATTTATTCAACATTCCAGAAAAGGCAGCACTATAGGGACAGAGAGCCAGTAAGTGTGAGGTGAGAAGGGCACTTCCGTACTCAGGCCCAGCACAGAGGCCCTTTGCAAGGTGTCATGTTGTCCTGATGGTGGTCAGGTGAGTCCCAGCCTGCTCTCAGGCTCACAGAACCTCATGGAAGTTGAAGTTAGCGACAACAATGCGGGGTCATGAGGTGGCCCACCAAAGTCAACAAACAAATCAAATACTTCTTTTTCAAGAAACTAAAAGTGGTAGTGCTTACTAAGAAGCGGTTATTCTTCATGAGGAAACAGCCCTAAATTTTTCTCAGCTGAATGTCTGTGACATTCCAGCATCAGGAGGATACATGAAAGCTGGGTGCAGCAAACCATTTCTGCCCTAATGTATCATTATGTACTTAACTAAGGGGAACATTTTACTGGGATTTGTGAAAGTACTTAAGGCCTTTTTAGTTCCTCACCACTAATCCAAAAACTGGCCCCGAGCACTAGCTGCTGGAAGCTATTACTTTATAATAGTTACTTCCCACTCTGTAGCCGCCATAGAGTGAAAGGATGGTTCCAGTCCAATTCCTAATGGACAGGTGTCTGCGTACCACAGATTGTGCTGATTGTCACCCTGCTGTCAGATTTAGTGGATCCCTCAGAGAGAATGAGCCTCAGAGGCTGAAACACCCCACAGGGCATTCTTGAACACTGATTTAAAACACAGGGTCCTGGCAGGCTCTTTGAGTGTCCCCAGGCCTGAGACACCCTGAGTTCTGCCTGGGGGCTTGGGGGTGGAGTTCTGCCTCCTCTTTCGACCCCCACCTCCTGTTCTGCCAGGAAATGGACTTCAAGGCCATAGAGCCAACACCTGTCACTCAACAAGTACCAACCAACAGCTATTTTGGGGACATTCCCTCCTTTAACAGCAGTAATAAATGCAGTGTTTAGGCTTCAGTTGGTGTTTATTTTCCGTTTGGTTGCCTGAAGCTAACATAGATCCTCACTTGTTCTAAGTGGCATTGGTATTTCCTTACTTGAGGTTCAGTGGTGGTTTCTTTTCATCATGCGATGGAGTACCATGGGGAAAGGCAGACTGACAGTGTTTCTGGATTTCTAGGTTAGCATTATCATATTTTAGTCACTGTGACTCGAGTTTTTTTTAAGGTTTTTAAAAATGTATTTATGCATTGAAGAACTGGGGTGTAAGGGTGTAGGGCAGAAGTATGGGGGGGTGAGAAGATTCATGACACATCGGGGAGCAGAACAGGCAGATTGTCTGAAATACACTGCTGAGGGGAGCAGTGGGTGAAACAGGAGAGGTCTGCTGCGCCATGTGGGTCAGCTCCCTGGCTGGGGTTCAAACTCATGTCACTATGGCTGGTAATGACTCTATAACACTGAGTCTTTAACCCCTGCACCACCATGGAAGTCCTTGCTACTCAACATTTAGTTATTGTTTTGGCTAGATTCCAGTATTGCCTGTGTCCCTAGATTGATAAAATTTGAGGGGCTAATCCTTACTCAGCCATTTAATAAAAGATTCTGTTATCCAGAACACAAATAAAAATACTTGTAAATATTCAATTACAGTTAGATTATGGTTGATTAGAATTCTGCTTTCTATGCTATTGTCAACATCACCCTTCTCTAGGGCAAACAGTATGTAGACAAATAAGCTCTCTTCTGGGTCACAAATCCAACATTGAAGGTGCTCAGGGCACTCAAGATGTGTCAGCTAGGCATGCTCATAATTTCCAGCAGGTCCAGAGAAACTATGAGCATACCTAAAGCCATGATATGACCCAGATTCAGGCTTATCTGCAGAAATGACCTTTCTAGCAGAGAAACCCCATCGGCATAGCAGGAGAAATGTAGTTATCGTACATCTATTTTCGTCATGAGCCACCCTCTTCTTGTCGTAAGTCCCCCTTCTCTCTCTTTGAAGCCTCAGGCCTCGATCCCACTCCTTAGCTCAGGAATGAGTCCTCCTCTTCCCTGCTGAAGGTGGAATCCTCATGGTCTATGTAGATCCTTTGAAAATGTGAATTAAATTAATCTTTTTTTCTCCTACTAATCTGCCTGATGTTTTGATTACCCACCAGCCTGAAAAAAGAAAAAAACCTACAGGAAGAGGGAAATTTTCCCCTTTTCCCCTACCATCTACATGTGTCTAATTCAAAGGTTACTAACCATGATCTTTCAATGAGCACGTGAAGGGTACCTGCCTTTAGATATTGAATTGTCTTGCTGTTTCCTCCTGTATTAAGGTGTGTGTATATTTTTGTTTGAATTACTACATTTTCTGTTAGAGAGAAAAATGGGGGTCCTTTTAGATGTGCAGGTCTTGCAGAGACATCCTCACAAAAGGGAGGGTACGTGCCCAGCACCCTCGCACAGGCAGTAACCTCCGGCCAGCTTCTGGGAACAAGGTGTGCGGCCAAGTGCCCAGGTGAGGCTGTATTACACGGAAAGGCAGTGGGCTCTGGGGTAGGAAGAAAGAGAATGAGAGAGAGGAGAACTCCCGTTTCTGTGCCCCGACGTGTACCCCGGCACTGCCAGGGGCTGTGTGGAGTCAGGCCCTGGGAGATGTTGGATGAGCCACCTGGGTCCCCTGGCACCCCCTGTCTTGCTGTGGTTCCTCCATTTGTCCGGCTCCTGGGACCTGCTTCAGAACCCTTTCCTGTGGCTTCCTGCCAGAAGGTGCTTTAGGCTTATGGTAAGCTTTTGGGTGCAGTGGCCCTGCTTGCTATAGGCAATCCCCCTCCAGAACCCCCTACCTGTTTGGGTAGAGTTTTCTGGGAGGGGCTGGATGTTTAAGTGTTCTCCTCTTCCCACTCTATGCACGCTAACTCTGTTAAAGATCCTTTCACAAAGAGTCGGCTTTTCCTTTATGTACACGGATGGCCAGAGGCCTTGAGATCACGCAAGTCTGGGGGATCCTAGGGTGGCCTTTGACAATCACTAACCCAAAGTGTGAACTTATTGTGAATATTCTGCGGCCACTCCTCTCCCCCTCCTTTGTCTAGCAGGTCAGAGAGCAGAGACACCTGCTTGGGCTTAAGTCGGAACAGGCACTCTGCGGCTCTGTGAAGAAGTCATTTAGGTCATGTAGCAACCTGGTGCCTGTGGCTATGTTTATCCAGCCCTTACCTACGCCCCTAAATCTCCCTACCACACTGAGGAGGAAGGAGCCAAATAAAGATGTCAATAATGGGCACCTAGCCTTTGCGTCTCCACAGTGCATTCTTTGTTTTCTAAGGCTTTATTTATTTATGCATACAAGAACTGGGGTGCAGGCCAGAGGTGGTGGGGGGGGTTCGGTGAGTGGATGCACCAGAGACAGAGTGGGGGACAGAAAAGGCAGATGGACTGAAATCCACCTCTAAAGGAAACAGCGGGCAGGTCAGGAGAGGTCTGTTGCGCCATGTGGGTCAGCTCCCTGGCTAGAGATCGAACCCGTGCTACAGCTGCTGAGACTTAACCCCTTGCACCATCAGGGACGCCCCTCCACAGTGCATTCTTTAGAAGTCAGGCTAGCATTCGCCTTCCCCTGTGCAGATACAGTATTGACATTTCTTTGGGTTAAGCAACTGAGAAAATTGAAAGATCTAAACCTATAGATGAAAACCAAAAGCCTCCTGTCAAGATTAATTACATTTCTGACTTCCATCATTCACTGTTCCTATCTATATACATGAACTCAAACTTGCGATGGCTGGACCTGTTCTTACAGAGTAAACCTGTCGTTCTGCTTCCCAAGCTCACATCCTCACCTTGATTATCTTTGTCTTACTATCCTGAGATTTTTATTTCCAGCCACCAAAACTCTCAAAATGAAACTTTCTCTCATATACCATAGACCAGGAAAATACTAAAAATGGTTTTCAGAAAACAAGGGAGTATAACCAAAAAGGGAGTGAGCATGGAGTCAGGAGTAGAAGTGCAGTTCCCGACAGGCTAATAAAGTATGTGACCGAGAAGCAGGGAGAGGAACCCCAGGAACCAAGGCCAGGGGAGAAACATGCCCAGAGAGCATTGGCTTCTTGAAGCCCGGGTCAGGCCCCGTGTTCAGACCTGAAAAGGATGGGTCCATTTGGAAAAAAAATATATATGGGGCCTCCCTGCTGATGCAGCAGGTTAAAGCACAGCACTGTAGAGCTACCTATAGTCACTGTAGCAGGAGTTCGATCCCCGGACAGGGAGCTGACCCACAAGGCATAACAGACCTCTCCTCTCTCCCCGTTGCTCCCCTCAGTAGTATATTTCAGTCAGTCTGCCAGTACTGCTCCCCACTCTGTCTCTGGTGAATCCTCTCACCTCCCACATCTCTGGCCTGTACCCCATATATATGTATTCCCACATATATGTATGGGAGTTGGGCAGAGAGGAAACTTCTCCTACCCTGTCTGAATTGTTCTTGTGTTAGTGGAGCTAACAAACTAACACCAGGAAGACTCATAAGAGAAAAGAACAAATTTAGTTACCTACCTAGGGGACATCCACATGGCCACAAATTCTAGAGTAACTGGAGCAAAGCCAGGGTCTTATTGTGAGTTAAGGGTGGAGCAGAGCCTGGGTCTTCAAGGAAAGAGTAGGGGTCTGATGTGTCAAAGACCACGTTCTCTGGAACTCTCTGACCTGTTGCATAAATAGGCTTCTCTCTCTCTCTCTCTCTTTTTCCATTACTAAGGATTTTCTGGAGATGACTTTAAATATGGGTCATACTCCCAATTTTCATTCTTTTTGGTAGTTATAGTAACTGTCTCTGGAACTTATAGGGCCTTGGTTGAGTTTAGCTCATCCCAACCACATACTAAGATGAAATGTTTTGGAAAAGCCTGTTTGGACTTCTTGGGTAGGCCGGTCTGAATTTTGAGAGGGCTGAACCTTTAAAATCAAATTACGAATTTTAAAAAGAGGCAACCATTTATGTATTCTGATCAAAACTGTGTACTATGATTATCTTATTACTACTGTATGAATATTGCTCTGTGAAAAGTAACTGTAGCTGCTTATTATTTAACTGGTAATTGTAATATAATTATAGTGTTCAGGTAAGAATGCTAAATGCTTATATTTCAAGCTAGAAAGTCAGTAATGTTTCAAATTGATAATACAAGAAATGTGCAATTAATGCAGTTTTGTAAACAGACATAACTAAGAGGAGAAAAAGTTAAGGGGCTGTAAAGTAGTTGTATTCGTAAGTGGAAGCTATTCTGAAAACTGTAGTTATTGTACTTATTTTTATGATTTTGTCTTCATGCACTCTGTTTTTTAGATTACTTTCATATAATGATGGTCAAGTTAGTAGCGTTATCTAGATACTTATTTGATATTTTATTAAAATAGGCTATAATTAGTGTCACACCATTTGTATAACTATTTCTATGAGAAATAATTATTTATTAAATATTGTGCATTGTGTAACTTCATGATATGGAGTCATTTCCCTGAAGATATTCAGAAGGCTTTTCTCAATGTGCCCCAGGAGTCTCTTTATGGAAGGGGCCCCTAGGTGTGTGGAGTCACTGGAAGTCTGTGGCATGACGTAAGGACTGTAGATTATTTGAGTTGAAAACAGTGAAGGCTCTAGAGACTAAGAGAAGTTTTGATTTGGTCTTGGTCATTTGTCCTTTCTTTACATCATTGATAAAACAATCATCGTTCCCCCCCCCTTTTCTGAAATAGAAGTATGTACTGGGGGGGGGAGGATCTGTCACTCAGGTGTAGGTGCTTTGGTAAACATGTCTCCCGATCTGAGAGATTTATCTTTCACTCTCAGTGGAGAGGGTGAGGTGCTCCCCTCACCTTTCCTCCAAAGCTCCCCCTTTTCCCTTTATACCTCAGGTTCTGTAACACTGACTAGATGTTCCTGGTCCCTTTCTTTTACTTTACAATTTTCCACCTGTATGTTGCTAAATTGATTTGGTCTTTGCTAGCTTGTTTGATGCTATTTTATTTATTTAAATTTATTTTTATTTTTATTTATGCTCAGAATGAACTGGAATATAGACCAGAGGTATGGGAGATGAGGAGATTCCCCAGAGACAGAGTGGGGAGCAGAGCAGGTGGATCTACTAAAACACTCTGCTGAGGGGAGCAGTGGGGAGACAGGAGAGGTCTGCTGCACCATGTGGGTCAGCTCCCAAGCCAGGGATTGAACTCATGCCGCATGGCTGCTGATAGCTTCATATTGCTGAGATGTTAACCCCTGTGCCACCAGGGAGACTCCTGTCTGATACTGTTTTATTTATTGTCCAGCCCAAGAAAAACCTAAAGAGGTGGGATAAATTCCCACAATTAGGTCATTGTTTAATAGCCATTTCCATGATTTATCAACCAAATATAAAGTCAATGTTAAAATTCAACTTCAGGCATCAATGACTTTAAGGGACACATTTCCCTAAGTACATCTCCCTAAGTACAAACTGTGTGTTTCTTCTCTGTTCATTTAAGATGTCAAATTTATACCTCCCTTGAAGTTAATGGATATTCCCAGTTTTTGCATCTCTTTTTGAAAACGAGCCAGTCACGCAATGCCATAAAGCAAGTTTGTCATAAAATGTCTTTGATGAACAAGAACAATTCTGCAGTGCAAAAAGGCTTTCTGAGCAGAGTCACCCAAAAGCATGGGGATTTAGAACTTCACTTTTATGGTCCATATCAATATTTTACTGTGGTTACAAATCTCACACAGATGCCAAGATATTTTATGTTGCCAAATGGCTCTTTTATTTTGTAGCACATGTTGTGTGTTCTATTTAGTAGTGATCACATCTGGTAGAACGGTTTTTCTTTTCTCTCTCCCTGCATTTTTTGTTTGTTTGTTTGCAATTCCAGCTCCTCTGCAGATACAAACTCATACATCAGCCCAATGCATGTTTTATGACTTGTAAACATTGTTAAACGATGCCATTCCAAACAGTCGTGGGGAAGGAAATCGCTGCTTTGGGAAAGGTATTTTTAGTGGCAAAAGTACTTTTCATTAATCTCAATTCTGCAGGTTTAGAATCCTAGCAGAGTGTGATCACTCTGAAAGCAGCTGGATTTGAGATGCTCTTGGGAGTCAGCAAGGCAGAAATAAACATTTGTTTCATGTGCTGCCACTCAGCTGGTTTTCTTCTTGCCCTTCTTTCCTTCAAGTTGGAATCACTTGCCAGTTTGGCAAAAGTTTGCTTCAAAGGCGAGCGCGGGGGGTGTGCTGCTTTTTGTGCCAATGAAAACTAGGAGTTGTGTTGTTGTCAGGAGCCCGCCCCCCCCCTCCTCCACCAGCTACACCGACCCCTCTTCCCCACCGAGCTGAATCAACATTTTCAGCCTCACCCCCTCTGGAGTGATCAATGAGAGGTGTTGCTTGGAGAGGAGCTGAATGATTTAGCACGGAGGGAAGGTGGTAGTGGCAGTGGCAGATCCACAGCCACTAGCAGGGGCAAAGGACAGACTGACAGCGGCTGCACGCACTGGAAAGAGGTGCAGGGGGAGAAGGACTGGGATCACGGGAGCAGTATCTGTCAGGCGCAGATAAGCTTTCCTTTGTCACAGTCAATTTGGATGTCGTTTGCATTTTAGATTTGGGGGAGATTAGCACCAGATAACTACAGTGGTGTTAAGTAGCAGAAATCCCTCAGGACAAGTCAAAAAAAAAAAAAAAAAGTCATGAAAGAGGGAGGCCTTGTGTGTGGGGGGGGGCGGGAGCGCTTAGGGGGAGAGAGAGAGAGAGACAGAGACAGAGACAGAGACTGAGCACGCGCACGCAAGCAAGCAAGGCCTCTGAGAAGCTCAGTTTTGCTAGTCTCATAATAAAAGGGTGAGGCTATTCTTTCATGGTTCTGTGAAGCTGCCCCACCCCCACCCCTTTCCTGGGCTTCCTAGGTTTTAAGCACAGGGTAAAGGTCCCTGATCTGCCCACTTCATCTTTAGAATTCAGTTGTCACTTCTCCATAGGAATTGTTATTAAATCTTGGACTTTTCTGCTACTTATCTGCCTGATGTTAATTTGTGTGTCCAACTTTAAATAACCCAGATGGGGAGAGGCAATTATTTTTCCTACACCCCAACCATAGTGTGGCTATGGTCCTTAAAGCAACAGCCTATCTGTAACTAGAGCTCTTCAGCTTCCACAGGTTGATGGGAATCCCAAGGCTTTCGGTATTTTTCCTTTTCTTAAAAGGATCTTATCTCAGAATCCAGGCTGGTTGATTTATTATCTTTTTTTAAGAGAGAGTAACACATAAACAACCTGCTCCATTTCAAACTTGGGTTACTGTGAGGGCTTCTTTAAATTATTTTTAATTTTCACCAGCTTGCTTTTGATGTTAAAATATGTATGATTATGGAGCCTCAAGAAAGAATGAACTTTAAAGTCATGATTATTAATTAATTCATTCAGATACCAGCCTTGGGTAACTCTCCAAATTGTGCTATTTCATTCCTAATCAGCCACATTTACAGTAAACTCAGAGTTCCTTTGGCAAACACAAATGTGTGCCTGGAGATAGCCTGTTGTACCCAGTTATGTTTAAAAAGCTAAATAACGGAGGTCTTCTTTCTAGGTTTTACCCAAACAGCAGTTTGTTTCAAGTGCAGAGATCCACTGTCCAATGGTATAATCTCTTTTCCTAGATTACTATCTTGTAAACCACAACCTCAATTCTTCCTGTAGTGTATCCAACTGAGTAGCAAACCTGACATGAAATACTTATAATCTTGAGCATGATGATTACTTATCAGGAGCCATATGCTAATTTGTGATCGAAGACTGACAGGTTCATGGATAATAGATCGACTGCTGCAGAATTTAGATTAAAACTCTGGAGGGGAGAGAATTTCTGAAATGAACATTATGTGGGTGATAGTAAGTTGCACTAATCGGTGTTAAAGGTCTGTGCCATTCCCCATCCTGGAACAGGTGCTGCAGAAAACACAAACTGCTGTTTTCAGTCACTTTAAAATTGGTCACAGTTGTATTCTTAGTTTAGTTTGCTGTCACTGGCTGGTTCGAATGGCCGCTGTTGACTGTGGGAGGGGAAACAAACTTCTTCCTTGTGTGAAGCTGTCAAGATGGTGAAAAATTCATTCCTGTTTAGCATGTTACTTTGAACAAAGTTTAAACTACTGGTTTCGGCAACTGGTGCAGTAGTGTGGGACAGGGAGGAACAGAGGTATGGTGTCCACAGTGGTTTGATAAGAGGTTTCAAAGTGTGCTTATTCAGGTTTATCCTAGGAATGGTTAAGGTAGAGTTAAGGTCTGAGGAGTTGTCTTCTTTTTTTTTCAGTTGAACATCATAGAGCCACCTGCTGGCTCGACAAAGAAACACATCTCTGATAGCTGAGCTTGGAAGGAGAAATAAAAGTGAGGGGAAGACAATCATAACACTACTAAGCAAATCATTTGATAAAAGTTGATTATTGGAAGGAAAATATATGATTGCATATAATCTATTGCTGACATTTCTGATTGCATTGACCCCTTAAACAAGTTGTTTTGGGGAAGTGAATTAGAGCTCTACAGTGTGGCCAGAAGCATGTCCAGGGTGTAGTAAAAGTAAGGGTGTCGCTTTCATTGCCTCATGAAAGTGAGTGCAATGACTTTTCATAGTCGAGGAGAGCAGGTAGACACTGAGGCAGGCTGGTGCTCGTGCTCGGTTGAACAGAGACCTAAGCTGTTCACATGACAGAAAAAGGCTTTCTGATAAAAAGAGCAGTTGATCTGTTAAAAATTTCCATTCCATTGTCTCAGATATTATTACATTTGTTTTATAGTTCTAAATTGCATTTTATGGGTCTCCACAGTGGCCTGGGAGCTAAGTGTCAGCTTTCTCACCACTGTGGCTGAATCTGATCCCCGGCCAGGGAGCTGACCCACCTGGCGCAGCAGACCTCTCCTGTCTCCCCGCTGCTCCCCTCAGCAGTGTGCTGCAGTCAGTCTGCCTGTTCTGCTCCCCACTCTGTCTCTGGTGATTCTTAACTCTGTTGCTTATCAAACCCCTCCACTTCTGGACTACATGCCAGTTCTTCTGTGCAAATAAATAAAAAAAAATGCATTTCACTGTGTATTAGTAGAGCACAGTTACTGTTATTTTTTATAATTTATTGTGTTGCTAAATTAAGACAGCCTTGCTATATAAATCTATACCTGGGAAATGCCAGGGCTGGGTTGCCTGTTGTTGTCAGAAGTCAAAAGACAGGAATTCAATCTGTAACACACTTTATTGCTGGAAAGTGGCTTTCTGAGAAAACAGGTATTTTACCCCAAAAGCCCATTCTGACATCTCAACTCAAGCTGACCTTTTTCTGGTGAGTTAAAAGAAGACACATAACTGTAAGCGACCCTCCCCCCAAAGCAGTTGATCACAGTTAGTGCACTGGTGGTCTTTGTCGTGTCCCCAAAGTTTGTTGCTGCCTCCTTGGTCATCTTGACTCAGGCACATCCTACTTTCCTGATGCTGTCAATGTCCAGCACTCTTCCAGGGGCAGGATTCTCAGTTCCAAACAGGTGTTTTAGCTCCAAGAAGAATGCATGGTGTTTGCCTGCAATTCTATGCGGTGTGTTCTTCTGACTGTCTACACTAGGTCTGGGCCCATCGTTTTCTCCCTATTCCCTGTCAAATCCAGAAAGATAACAAGAGCTTTGGCCCAGGTTCTGCTCGAGGAGTGCCTTATTGAGTTTGTCCATTACGTTTTGAAGGTTGTAAAGCATTGGAGATAATTTCCCAGTGCCCTAGCCTTAGTGATTTTTTTAAAAAAAAGTTTTATTTTTGTCTTTATTACATGCCATCGGATTTGCTTCTTAATCCTATAAAAGTTTAGATGTTCTTACCATCTGTATTAAACGTTCCTCTGTAGTAATCTTTTTTTTGCATATTTGACCTGTTCTTCCTTTCACCGCTTGTGTCGTTTTCCATTTTGAAGGAGAATACCGAATGCCGCCACCTAGGAATGAATAGCAGTAAACATATGAAATAGTTGTGCGGCTTGCATGGGCCTCCCAGCCACCTCATGCACTAGCTGGATGGTATGGGAATAATCTCTTAGTCTCTCTGAACCATACCTTCTCCATGCGGAAACATCAATTTACTAGTATCTGTCACCTAATCCACAGAATTGGTGTTGAACACTTTGGTTCAAAAATACATTATTTCCCTGTTTATTAAGCTCCTATTTTCCTATGCTATTTTAGGAAATTCTACCTTACAACCATCTTTTCACCACTTGTAAAAAATACTATTCTTAGTTCACAGGTTCAAGAACTTGGCTGTTTTATAGATTAGGCTACTCAATTTATGTGACACTCACTAATTTGATGAACTCTATAACCAGTAAAATTCTGTTCTGTCATCTTCTGGGACTGAAAGCTTCGTTATTCTGTGAATCATGTCTTCTGCAGAATTACTATTTATAGATACCTATTATTCACGAGAAGCTGTCATATCATATATAATTCTCATAATTAGAATATGCCTTTCCCCTCCAATAGTTTTCCATTATAGTTTAGAATAGCATCCAGATTCCTGTCTGTGTCCACTGAGAGCATGCATGACTTGGCCCCTACTCAACTCCCCAAGCTTTATTTCACGCTGCCTTTCCCCAGGGTTGCTGACTCTTGTTGATCAGGTTCTCCTTAACTCAGAACCTTACTCCAGTTTTCCTCTGTCTCATATACTCCCGCTCAGCGCTTTGCGTGATGCCCTAAATTTTCCCTTAGGGACAATCTGTCATTCCAAGCATCTCCATATCTCCTTTTAATCTTTGTTGTAGAACTTTTTTTTTTTTTTTTTTTGCATGACAAAAATGCTATCATAATTTTCTGTGGAGCTTCTAGATACCCATATAAGTAGGCTTGCCTTCTCCCCTATTTCCACAAGGCAGATCCTCTGTTTTGTTAGTCATCCCATTTCCTATTCTGCTTTAGGTGCTTGACCCCAGCTGGTGCTTGATCCCTGCCTGTTGCTCAGTCTTTATTTGTACATTTGAGTTGAGTTAACCCAGTTGAGGCAGATTTGCTATCTGCATTTCACAGAAGAGAAAACTTGGGCACAAAGCAACAGATGTTATACATGTAGGAATTGAGCAACCGCCCATTGAATCCAGGTCCCCTGAGAGGCCCCAAAGCCCTTCTGTCACTCTTTTCATACAGACCCCAGATGTACTCTCAGAATCTCAAAAAGACTGTCCTGTGGAGAAAGACTGAAACACTGAGCTCTGGACTCTGGAACAAACAGGCAAGGTGAGAATCGTGATTGTGAAGAACGTCAAACCCATACTCTAGAGGGAAGTCTTTAGGACCCGAAGGCTCACAGGAAAGCAATTCTTTGAGCCTCTACTGGAGATAGAGTTCTTCTCCTCCCTTGGGGAAAGAGTTGCTGATGGTCATTAACACTTGGCGAAGTGGGAGGCTAGTGTGAAGCTGGTAGCTGCACAGCATGACACTTTTCCTTTAAGCCCTGCCTTCATTAGCCATGCACAGTTATTGATGTCAGCTCTTTCTCAAGATTGAAAGGTGAACATGTTCTTAGGAAATCAACCTCCAGGCATACTTCCAGGATCCTCTGGACATCTATCTGTGTCTAATCCTACTGTATGGACCCTCCTGACCTGCACAAAGACCTCCTTTCTTAAGCGTGTCTGTAGAGTACTGGTAGGAAATAGAAAATCTGTAGCTTCTAAGTCCACCTCCAAATCTAGACAGTCTGACTCCCTGGCTTGGAAACCTGCATGTTAGCACAGGGGTTCACAGTTATCCTGAAGCATTAAACTGATATGATACCTAAAGTCTGATCTACTTTTTCATCCTTTGAAAGCATGGCAGCTCATTTGAAAGCCCATTTTTACATCTACAGAATAGTTTCAGTCAGTTTGTCTTACATTAATAGCTTATCAAAAAATTAAAGTGCTCCCAACCACTGAATGCATTATTATGGTAACAGAGTCCCTCTTTCTTCACTGCCTAGACCAAATGCCCTATTCATATGAGAGAGATTCTGCTCCACCTATATTTAGCTTTAGATTTGGGTAAGTGCTCATATGAATATTGGGTAAGTGCTCATATGAATAGTCTCCCTAATATCATCAAGGAATTGGTTTAATGGATCACCACATCATTGTGTGAACTTCTTTTTTCAACCTCAGAAAATGTCAAGTTAGCCAAAGTAAGAGTTCACTGATTCATTCATTCTGTAAACCTGTGTTAAGCACCAAGCATTCTGAATATCTGAAGTGCTAAGCAAGTGTCTTGCACATTGCTATATCCCCAGGAATTAACATTATTCAAGTAAGAAACTGCCAAACAAAACAAAACAACAAAACAAAACACAAACACGCAGCAACTGGTCAAGAGCTGTGACAGAAGTTCCAGAAATTTGTAGAAGAGAATGGTGGAAAGCAAAGAAGTCCACATTACTGTATTTCCCTACAAAATATGTTGTGAAGATCCCATCTTGCCCATTTCTAATTTTGTACTCAGTGAGCCACCTCGTGGATAGATGGTTCTTAAGAAGCAATAGGTGAATGAATAAGTGCAGGAACACAGAAATGGGGTAATCATTGTGCGGTAGAGTTAAGGTAGAGCCAGTCGACACACACAGAGCATCATGTTCAAAGGCCGGCATCTATTTCAAGATATTCCTACCAGGTGTTCAAAATAGTGTGTGGGTATGTTTGGAAAGCAGGTCTGGGCCTTTTGCGTATATTCCAAATTGCTTTCCCCATCATCCTTGGGTTTATGCCATGTTCTCTTCTTCTGTCTGAATTTGGGCTCAGAGTATCAAACTTCTGTTTGATTTGTTTTAGAATCAGGGGTCTGGAATTGGCAGCACCATCTTCTTGAGCTAGAAGGGGCCAGTTTGCTTTATAAGTGGCATCCAGGAAGACTTAAGTGTTTCAAGATTAGCCATGAGTTTATCAGAAATGGTTTCTAATGTGGAAATCCACTGTCCTGGAGACAGATACTCACCAGGCGTTGGCTCTGGCTGTAACACTGGCATCCTCTGTTTTGCTGAGCAAGATATTGAAACTCCATGAGCCTTAGTGGCTTGTGCTGGGAAACGTGAGCAACAGGATTTCACGTGGTGGCTAGAAATGAAGTGAATGGCAAGCAAATAGAGATCTTGAGTATAATTTTTCTTCAACAACTGTATTTCCTTTTCATGTTGGAAAATCAGTCACTGTGTTCCCACAGGAGCAATGGAAGTCTGGCCTGTAGAGAGTGTTTTTCATTTGTTTTACTGTTCCTTCTTGGCTGTAATATTTAGGTTTATCTGAGCAGATAACCTGAATTTAATAATGGAAGAATCTCCTTGTTTTTTGGGGAAAAAATTCTGAGTTGCAATTGGCATATATATATATATATATATATTTTAGTTTCATTTTTAGAACTACTCTTCTCACTGCCTCTGTTTCAAAAGATGATATTTAGAATTGTACTATTTGTTAAACTGACCTTACTGAGTACAATTGCTTTCTCAATTTCCGATGTGAAATTGAGACTGTTTTTGTATGATAAGCCATCAGTTATCATGTTTGTCTGTCTTGGTATACTTGCGAATGATATTTTCCTTATGGTCCACCTTGTTTCCATGCAAACTTAGGGTGATACATCATCAAACAGAACAAAAGAAAATGAACAGGGAAACGTACCCACCAACACACTACCATAAATATAAAGATGTTAAATGCTAGATTTAAGGTCAAAAGTTCGAACCATGTGAACTAGGTTTAAATTTGGTTCTGAAGTTGTAGGGATCTGATGGGAAGTGACAAGTCCAATTACACAAACCTAAACCACATTTCTCAGGAATCCTCCTGGTGTACTTGCTTGAGACTGTGGTAGCACTGTTCCATACTTTTCCATAGTATGGAGCAAAGGGAAAGTGTCATATTTTTAAGGTGCAGAGCAATAAATAAACGAGGTTTCTCTCAGCTAGAAGACATGAGCCTAGGGTGTTACCATATGTCCCTAAAGCTGAATGAAGCAACATTTGACACACCCCCTCATTCACCAGTGTGCCCTAGACTGTTAAAAATTCTCTCATGAAGAACACATCGTTGACAAATTTTCTCAGACATCAGGACAAGTAAGGGCTAAGTTTCCATGAGATTGACTCTTATACTGTCCTTTAATGCAAGTCCATGGAACAGCAAAACCCAATTTAGTGAAAGCAATTCCATCAGAAGCTAAGAGCTTATGGTCCAGGCACCTGACTGAATGATGGCAGCCTAGATCCAGAGAGAAAATTTACCATATGTAGAGAAATGGATGAATAGCTTATCTTTCAGGCAAGTGAAATCCCTTTTACTTGATAACACCTTGAGTAATCAGGAAATGAAGGAGACTAATGAATTCACCCTTGATGAAAATTGACACCCACATGCAAGTCTCAGAGAAAGTGAATTTTCCAGACAAAACCTGTTTGGGTAATGCAAATCAGGCCTGGAAGGCGGCATTTGTATGCAAACAGACTTAAGTTTAGGACTTAGTGCAATTGCTTTCTGTCATCTGGATCACAAACAAGATGAACAGATTTAAAGTGAAAAGGCTTATCTATAAACCTGGTAGAAAATAGACCTAGATCTTTGTACAAAGAACTGAAGGAACTTAAAGAGAAAAGCCAATGCAGATCTGATAGTTGGGAAAGAGATAAATAAAGGAAGGCATGTTTAGGTATTTATATTCTTTTCATTTTTATAGCATTAATATTTAACTGTTTCTATACGTGACTTAGTATTTTAGTTTGAAAATTTTAGTAGATCACTTCTTAGTAATGTCTCTTTAATTTACACTTTATTTTTTTTCCAAATTGAGATAACATTGGTTAACAACAATGTGTATGATTTAAGTGAACAGGCTCACACCTCCTCAGATACACATCACAGGGCATCCACAACCAAGCACTCACAGTCCTTTACCACAGACCACTGTCGTGTCTTCTCCTTTGTTCCCTCTCCCACTAGTATTCTCAGTTTCTGCTGCTGGATTGACTGATTTTAAACGTTCATTTTTGCTCGTTAATTTCACACATATAACCAAGTGGAGCAGGGCAGAAAGATCTCTATAGGTACATGCTTCTGTGTTGTTAGGGACGTGGTGGTTCATTCTTTTGTGGCTTAGTCAGTTGTTATAATAAGATAGGAAAACTGCGTGGGTTGGTTATAAATTTATGGTCATAAATGTCTCTATCACATGTTACTTGTAAGGTCTCTTAACTTTTTTTGAAATTTAAATCTTTTTAAAATGTGGATGGATACAGATGTAGCATAAATAAGCAGCGTTCTACTATTATCCAATCCATCATTAGCCTCAGGCTTAAAACTCATTCTGCCTAGTGACGCCGAGTCAAAAGAAACCGGTCCACAAGGCATATCATCTTGGCAAGAGAGCCAAGAATTTATGACCATGAGAGAAGCTGAGAAGAAAAAGATAAACAATGGGGAATGTAGCGTCTATTCTTCATCTGAGAACAGAAATGAAATTTACTGTTTGTTTGTTTGCCAGTGAGACAAAATCTAATTCACAATGGAATATGACACCAGAGATTTGTGGGTGTAGTCACTGATAAGACCAAGAGTTAAACTGGAGGTTCAAGTTATGACATCAGTGCTCACTGCTCTCCCCTCTCCTATCCTTGCTTTGCTTTGGTTGTTGAAACCCAGGCACCCATTGGACCAAATAGTGCTGCCTCCTCCCTGTAACCCTTCCATCTTTGGGGTGCCTGCTCAGTGAGGACAAACAGAAACTCAAGCAAAAACCCAAGATTAGTTCTGAATTTGTCCATCCAATTTTCTTGGTCTGGGTCATAAATCTATTTTTAATTACTATAGGAAAGGGATTAGCTGACATTTATTTCTTGATGAAGACATAGGAGATAGTTGTGATTTATAAGAAATAGGTATTTGTTCACTTAGATATATCAAAATGTTTTTCTCATACTTATTTCAACTTTAGTCACATTTCTGGCCTCACAGCTCTGGAAACCTTCAGAATTTCCTAAGCTTAGAGGGTGGCAAAGGCATTTTTTTGTAATACAAATGAGGTATCTTATGGAAGCACCTAAGGATAGGGAAAGGTTCCATGGTGGAAGAACTCAGTAGAGGTTTGGAACTTTTAGTCCCTTCCTTCCCTGGGAGGGGAGAAGGACAACAGGTTGAATCAGCCAACCATAGCCAAGGAGTCAGTCATACTGTGTAAGGAAGCCTCCCTAAAAGCCCCAAAGGCAGGAGGCTTCCCAGGCTTCCAGGTTGGTGTGACTACTCTGGCAGAGTGGATTCCCTGAGGGCTGACATTTGGTACCACCCTTCCTCCATGCCTTGATCTAAGCTCTGCCTCCCTGTGATCCCTAAGTAACATCCTTTATGATTAATGATGATTTAGTGAGTAAACTGGTTTTCTGAGTTTTGTGAGCCACTTCAGAAAATAGCTGGAAGGTGGTCTTGGAGGCGCTCACAGAGCCCCTTGTTATAGGCAGTTGTTGGAAGCACAGGTAACAACCTGGGCTTGTGCCTGCTGGCTGAAGAGGAGGGCTTGGCCGGTGGAATCTGACACCGTCTTCAGATAGTGCGAAATCTAGTAAGCTGAATGCTTCACCAGCTGTGGTGTCCAAACACTGCTCCTGGTGCCTCTGCATACTTCTACTGCAGTTGGACCCTGGAACCCTTTTGATTCATTCACCAACACTCTTGCTACCAAAAATAGGAAAGTCAAGGGAGGTAAAACAATTTTCTCCCTAACTCTCTGAGTTCTTAACTGAGAATAGTAATGCCCAGAATAGTAAGATAAAAACAAACAGAAGTTTGTGAACTTGTGTACCATGTGTATGCCTAGGAGATGTACCCAGGGGAAAATGAGTAACTGGAAGAGGTGACTTTAGAATTCAGGATTAACTACCAACTCAATAGGGAAAGGTGACAGAAAATGTATGCCTTTTACTAGAGACAAATGACTCATAGGAAAGATGAAATGTGCCCTTAAGAGGAAGGTAGGAGATATCATAGTTTGTGGCAAAGTTGTCTGAGAATGATGTCAACTTCTAGTCTCTTATCTAGTTAGAGCCAGTTTTCCCTAATTGATGAAACTCCCAGGAGAAGACCAATGCGTTCCTTTTGGAGGATGTATCTTTAGGCAGATGACGAGCATTCAGAGAAAGCTTGTCCTTGCATTTTCTACCCCCTAAGTATCTACATTTTAAAATAATCAGTACACCAAAGTGTTCCGTTGTATCTACACCAAAGTGGCATGTCCTGAACTCCCATAATGACTTAAAATCCATGCTCCAACTGCCATAGTTTTCAACCTTATTCTTCTAGCTTGGAAATATTTTTCAGCATTGATAAGAGCCTGAATCATGGGGAGTCAAAGGAGACACCATTTTACCATGCTAGTGGACCTAAATTTCATTGGGAGGAAGTGGGGTTTACAAAATTCTTTTTCATGTATGGGTGTACTAATTCTTAGGTCAGTTTTTGACTTGGATAGTGTTCTGACTTTCTTGATACTGAATCCCAGGGAGCTAGTGTTGTCAGAGAATCTCTAGTTTCTTATTGAAAAAAAAAAAAAAAAAAAGAAGAAATTAAATTGCACCCTCACTGGAAGTTTATATAGGAGTGATTGTTACAGGTACCCATTGATGAAACAGTCTATTGCTTAAAATAGTACTAGTTAATAGTACTAGTACCCTGTTGATTTAAGGTGTCAGTTTTCCCAGTAGATTTCTTCTATTTATAATGAGTACAATGAAGATTTTTCTTGTGATAATCCTAGACCCTGGTGTTTACACAGGTGCATGTACAAACCACCCCCCCACACACACACAAATGCTTCCAAAGAAACAATCCTAATAGGCCAACCTAACAAGTTTTATTTCTCTGCAGTTTAGAAAAAAATATTTCTTCCCTGTAAACTTCCTCTATTTCTTTACCCAGCACATCTCCTTGAATTCACTTTTCAGGATTTGCTTATGAGAAATACAAAATAAATCAGTGTCTTTAACAATGAAAAAGGAGCTGAACTCTTCTAGGGTAAATAACATTCACTTAAAAATTGGCTGGATTGGGCCCTCCCTGGTGGCGCAGCGGGTTAAAGCACAGCACTGAGAAACTAAAGCCACTTCAGCATGAGTTCGATCCCCGCCTGCCCCGGAGGTGACCACATGGCATGGCAGACCTCTCCTGACCCGCCCGCTGCTCCCCTCAGCAGTGTACTTCGTCGATCTGCCTGTTCTGCTCCCCACTCTGTCTCTGGTAAAGCCTCTCGCCACCCCTGAGCCTCTGGCCTGTACCCCAGTTCTATATGCACAAATAAATAAATCTTTAAAAAAAAATTGGTTGGATTAAATGTTAAAAGGTATCAGAAACAAAAAATTACCAGCAAATCATTGATTCATTGTTTATAAGTTTATAATAGAAATAAAACTTTGTCATTATTCCTTTTTACCTTCATTGAGGCAGCATTTTCCTCATATGTATTAATTTGTATCTGATAAACAGCTTTTGCCTTTTAATCTCTTAGGCACAAGTCCTCATTGCTTTCCTCAGAGCAGAGTGTACTTGAAATTAGGTACTCATCTAAATTTCTATGACCCCTTAACATCGGTGGACCTGAAATTGTGAACTTAAATACTTTCCTATTTAGTAAAATTTTGAAAGAGGGACATTATTAAATTATATTATTAAAATTATTTCAGGCAGGTTGATTTGGTCACAAAACATAGCTTCATTTAAAATATGTATTTCTGGGCCCTCTCTGGTGGCACAGCGGGTTAAAGCACAGCACTAAGAAGCTTAAGCCACTTCCGCATGAGTTCGATCCCTGCCTGCCCCAGAGGTGTACCTCTGGTCTGTACCCCAGTTCTGTATGAATAAATACACAAATCTTAAAAAAAAAATAGGTATTTACCTTATTACCTACCTGCACATCTATATCTGACCTTTGCCATCCTGGAAAACAAACACTGCCATCGCCTGACTCAGATGTCATTTCCAGTGAAGCCGTGATGGATTTGGAATCCCAGAGTCCAGTTCCATGACTAATCTTATTTTGCAAACTTTCAGACTAAACCTCAATGTACAATGTACACATCTCGCAGGCAAAGTTGCATCAAGCAAACGTCAGTTGTCACTTGTTGGGACCATTAACTAGACAAGTCCAAAATAAAACTCAGAACAGAGAAGACATGTCATGCATTCCATAAATTGTGTGTTCTGAGAACCTATTAAAGCTGACAGGGAAGGCAGCCTGCGATTGGTGAGCACCTGATCACACCTTGTACTTTATTCCCTGTTGACTTTGGTTATGCCGTACCTTTCCATTTCCTAGTGAAATAAATTAAAAGTCAGAAGTAATTTGCCTGACGGAGGGTGCAGGTGGAATTTTGCTACGAAGAGCATTTGCACACTGTGAAATCCAATTTAACCCCTTGCTGGGGGATAGCTTATTTTCTTTTGTTGACAGCTTTGTGGCAGCTAAAATAGGGACCTGATTAAATAGAGACAGTGAGAGATTGAGGTCTTGTTCTAACAGCAGGGGGATCAAGGCCTCTAATCTTATCTCCCACAACACAGAGATGAACTGAGGACTTTGGCAGAGAGCTAAGTCCAGCTATTTGGTGCAGTGGGAGGGGAAAATAGGAAGAGGGAGCAACAGGAAGGGAACAGGAACAATGGTTACTCTTTCCCCAATAAGAAAAGCAACACAAGAATTAAAAATAGAAAATTCTGGACTGTGCAGTGAGAGGAAAAAGATTAAGGGAAAAAGAGTCCCAAAGTTAACTGTTTGAAAAGACTTGTGTTTTATAATTGCATCTTCTGATGCAGTGGTTTCTTAAACATTGAGGGCCTTTAATGGTAATATATAGTGGATTTTTAATGTAAGGGAAACACTGCAATTTCATTGGATTCTTTTTTGTGCTACAGTTATCTAACAAAACTACTATTTACAAATGTACTTGCCAAAATTGAATAAAACCTCATCACAGCTGTCTGTTACATAATTTGAAAAATTGAATTATCAGTCACCAAATACTACTTTTTGTTGTTGTTGCTGTTTTTCAGTTTATCCTGCCAATCTGATTCAGAACTTAGAACATGTATTTGTAACCTTCTGATTGCTAATGCATTATGAACTTTTAGTAGGTGTGAATCTTAAGGGTGTACTTTCATTGAAAGTCTGGGTGTAGAGTAAAGCAATATAATTAGTCTCCCTCAAAGCGTCCGGGAAATCCTGTAAGCCCTATTTACCAATTAGGTATATGCTTTCGACTTGAACTTTGGCTGAAAGTTGTCTCCCTGTGCTTTCTACAATATTATCTCTTCCTTCCGTCTACCAGGTCCACTTTTCATCTGTGCAAAGGTGCGTTTAGAGGTTGGTTCAGGTCAGAATTTTTTATGTGAGTTCTTTATAATACTTGTAAAATGTGAATTAGTTCTGTGTGGCCTTAGAGTCAATAGAACACATCCACACACAGTTCCCTGGTTCCTAGATTTGACGAATAGTTTGTGAGCATGCGTCTCCTCGCACCGTGGCGAGGTTGGAAGTGAGCGGGACGAGGGACAAGTCCAAACAGACTGGCGCAATGAGGAGCCAGAGGGGCTACCCCAAGAACGTGCAGCCCCGATCCAAAGGCAGTTTCATTTTCATTTAGAATCAAGTTGAAAGAAGGTGGGCAGGCCGTAGGCAGGCCGTAGGCAGGCCGTAGGCAGGCTGTAGGCAGCACACACACATGGGAGTGTGTGATTGTCCGGTGCAAGCTAGCTTGGTAGAGTGACTGGATGTTAGTTGCTTGGGAGGGCTCTGTTGATCCCACTAGTCAACAGAATATCCCAATCCTCTATATTTTACCTAATTCCCTGTTAATCTTAACAAGCAAGGTACTTAGCTGATGTTGCTCATCTGGCCATAGTAACTGCCTGTTATTTTCAGCAGATACTGGTTCTCCAGTATATTCCTCATACCAGGGCTTTTGTCTTTGGGGAGAGGCTAGTAGTTGAGCTGGAGGAACTCTGGGCACCGAGACAATAACCCCAAGAGCAAGGAGGACTGTTGATCACACAAGCATCTAAGAGTTTCCATTTTAAGGGATCTACAGTAATGTGAATTACAGCTTGTAAAGAAAGAAAATGTATTAAGTAGCATTTTCTTTAGTAATTTTCCATTGGAAATATCTCTCAGCTCTACTGTTAGAAACCATATTCTGGGCCCTCCCTGGTGGCACAGTGGGTTAAAGCACAGCACTAAGAAGCTTAAGCCACTTCCACATGAGTTTGATTCCTGCCTGCCCAGAGGAGATTCACATGGCGCTGCAGATCTCTCCTCACCCGCCTGCTGCTCTCCTCAGCAGTGTACTTTGTAGATCTGCCTCTTCTGCTCCCCACTCTGTCTTTGGTGAAGCCTCTCACCCTCTGCATCTCTGGCCTGTACCCCAGTTCTGTATGAATAAATAAATAAATCTTTAGAAAAAACACAACAAAAACAAAAATATGTTCTTCTTGGGTGATGTCCAGGTGCTGATGTGACTGAACTTCTCTGAGTGCAGCTTCTGTTTACATCCCTTGAGTGACAGTCACAAATCTAGGTCTACAGAAGTAAATGTGTGGGGCTGGGACTCAGGTGAAGGACACTTTGGGGTACCTTGGCACCTCTCTTAAGTTCAAGTACTCCTGCCCCTCTCCAAGTCTCTTGGGCAAATCTCTCTTCTCCTATGAACTTTCAAGTGTCTCCCCTTTTAGTTCTTGTTAATTTCAGCTTTACTTTCCAAGGATTGATTTTTCCAGAATAAGTGAGAGGAGTTCATGGGAAATCTGTCTTTCTGAAGACTCTTGTGGGAAGTTGGGAGAATATTACGCATTACTAAAGTCACTGATTTTGTTTCATGATTAACTTAAATGGGCAGATTATGTACACAAGCAGCTTAGTTTGCTGACATGGAGCTACTGAGCCTAGCCAAAAAAAAAAAAAAAAAGTGAAGTACATGTCAGGGCCATTCCAAAAGGGCTTCCCTAACTTTGCCAGCATAGATATACCAAATCCTCATTATCCAGGAATCACAAGGTGGGCTAAGTAGGGATTTTGAAATTAAACAGCGTTTTACATGTTGAGAAGTTGTAACACTACCCAGCCTCCTCACTTTTGCATCTTTTCAGTGGCATAGTCATGATCATCTCCTACAGATACATGATAATTAAAAAGATGGAGCATAAGAACTGTATATTTCAAGGACTCACAAGTACTCTCCCCCCCCCCCCATTGTATATGCCAGTCTGGTTTAAGTTCATTGTCTCTTTACACCAAAGGATTTCTATGATGAGAATTACATTCTGAGTACATTTAAAATCCCAGTGAATTCATCCTAGGCTCTAATTACATAAAAACCTATACAATAATATTTAATACTGTCTTCTTCAGGAAGGCAAGTGCTGAGAATTGACTTTTTCTTAGATTACGTTCTATCACCCATTATAAGCTAGTGGGTGCATTTCCCAGGTTCTCTGTTTGGCAGAGGTGCAAGGCTGTTTTATCCCTGCCAATCACATCAGCCTGAATTAGGTTTGGAGCATGTCAAGTAGGCAGAGGCAGAATATGGTTTTGGTTTCTTTTATGCTCTTATAGATGATGATTCGGGAGTTGACAGTAGTTTGCTGGGACTGAGCTCTAAGGTAGTCACTGTCTCAAGCTAGGTGATTCTAGGCCGGGGATTGGATTCAGCCAAAGGGGTCTCAGAAATACTAGGGGATTCTCATTTCCCAAGACTTGACTGAATTGGCCTGGGATCTGGCTTGGTGAAAGTCTCCCAGATAACACTAACGTGTACCCAAGGTGAAGAATCTGCTATTTTAGATGAAACATGATCATTCTTATTTCAGTTCTTTATGTGTTCACATTCCTTGTTTACATTACTCAACAGGTTCCTCAAGTGTTTGAAGTTTCCAGACGTGATCTTCCATAAAGTGAAAAGTGACCTCTCATACTTAATGTTGAAAGGAGAGTAGGTGTTTTTTAGGAGGGGCTATGGACTGGTCAGTTGAATGGCATCAAGCATTAGGGACCAAGTCCAAGGAAAAGTTACGGTGATTAGAGTCGGGCTTCTAGTCATGGTATGAAAACAGAAAGTATAATCCAGTGCAGTGAAACAGACAGTGCCTGAGACTCAGAATCCACTCACAGATGTGTCTCTTGTTGCTATCAGGAGAGTTAGCCCTTCTTTAGCCGATCTTCATTTGCATAATGGTAAAAGAAGAGAAAAAAAAGAGATCCATTAATTTTCCATGACTGCCGTAATGCATTACCACTTGGTACTGAAAACAATGTAAATTTGACCCATTGTTACAGGGCAACTCAGTGTGAACTGGTTTGTCTGACTGTGGGTCCTCACCAATGTGCTTAAGATTCCACCTCAAGCACACACAGAAAAGTTAATAATAGGTTTATTTATAAGAGAAAAGGGAAATGAATCTCTCTCTCTCAGGGAAAGAGAGAGAGCGATAAGTTTATTAATACGTCCTAACAGTTTTGCTGATCTGGAACTCCAGTAACATGATGAAAACCAGTGAAGAGCCAAGAGACAAGCTGTAGACCACGAGGCCAAGAGAGCCCCAGAGACCGCATGTCCAGTTCTATGTCCATACCTGCTTGCTTAGCTCAACTCTCAGGTCCCAGTGTGTTTCTCTTTGGTATTGATCGGGCTTGTAGTTCCAGTATCTGGAGTTCGTGTGGAATCCATGAAACCTGTATCTGTGTCTGTATAGTTCAGGACATCCTTTCCCCCTTAACTACCACCCCCTTTTTCATTGTGTGAACTGAGACATTTTTTTTTTTTTTTTTTTTAAGATTT
>NW_004567129.1:23107217-23107875 GCF_000260355.1 Condylura cristata | reverse complement strand
AACTGAGACATTTTATCACACCTGTTCTTGTGTTGATCGTTCCTTCCTTTGATTCTTAGTTCTTACCCTGAATTACATCACTGGTTTTCCTCGTTCTTCAGTTTACAAAGAGTAAATTGTGGGACTTCTCAACTTCCAGAATCATGTGAGCTGATTCTTCCTAATAAATCATATAAATATATTTTTATGTACTTAAAGTACTATTTCATATAGACATGCAATCTTATCTCTAATTAGGGAGTTCACCTCAGTTGCTGTAACCAAGGATCATCAACATTAAGACTCAAACCCAGTTTTCAGCATCTCAAGCCTGCATGTACTTTTCACCCAAGCAAAAGCTGGCATGAAATACACACAGAGACATATGAAACTGAGCAGATTCAGAGACATTCTTTTATGGAATGTAAATTTCTTGTGTGGGGAAGAAAATGGCAGATCTGAATGATTACAAAACAAAGGGGAAGAAAATAGCAGATTTGAATGGTCACAAAACAAAGGGACCACTTGTGGTGATTAATCCTCACAAGATCACAGGAACAGAATGAGTTCAAAGTCCACTTAAAATTCCATACTGTTACTTGTACCAAGAGAATGCTACCTTTTTATCTTTTTATCAGTAAATGCTTCCATTTTTTTGACTTGCTTTCCTTCCCTCCTG
>NW_004567129.1:23097881-23107117 GCF_000260355.1 Condylura cristata | reverse complement strand
CACACACACACACACAAAGTGGTAGTATTTTCTGTTTGTCCTTTGGGCCTTTTCAAATCTGCTTCCAGGGCAGATTTTTCCCTAAGGGGAGTGAGGATAATAACTCACAGTCACAGTGTTTTAAAAATAGAGGAACATTTGCCTTGTAGTTTTGATAACCACTTTGGCTACCTGTGCCTCAGGTTATTCTGATAGGTGAAGAAAGGAAGTAGTGTTTAACAAGGGTGGCTAAAGATGACAATGTTTCTGCCTCTCTTCCTCCTAAATGTCACAAAGGGAAAAGAGGAAAGCCGGAATGTCATAGAAGGCAAGGGACACGGTTCTGGAAGAAGTCAAGAACTTGCTTCATGTTAACATTCACTCTGCAGACATGAATGCTTTGCAGAGTTTCTGCCACATGCATTTCTAGACACTTTTGACAGTATCAGTGGCCAAAGAAAAATTGCCTTCGAGCCAGAACCCTTCTAAAAGCAACTCTTCAAAGTGAACCAGTTCCCACCTCTTCACTAGCCACCCACTGAGTGCTAGACAGCTGTAAATGCTGACGGGGCAGAAAATTCTAGCCTGAAATGGAAACATCACTCAGACTTCATGCAGAGAATTACCAGTAGATGGTCACTGGAAACAGCTTTACTTAGACTTTGTTGAGTAAATTTCAAGGAGACTCTGGACTTTTTCTGGCAGTGGGGCTGCAGAGGCAAGAGGTGGCTAGTCCTCTGAGGCTAGAGATAATTAATCACCTTGCATCTTAGTTACAATGTAGATGTTCACCATGAAGTCACAGTGACACTTATTATAGTCATAATAAAACTTTATAGGCATTTCCTCAATGATTTTTAAAAATTATCTTGGGATATAGGTATTATTATTATTATTAGTCCCATTTTACAGAAAGAAACCAAAAACCAGAGAAGATGTGTGACTTCTCCAAGGTTACAGCAAGTAAGTGTTGGAGACCATGCCAGATGTCAAGTCCAGCTCTCACAGGTGGCCGGTCATGGGTCTTCCATCCCCCCACCCCAAGGATGAGGCATAGGTGAAATGAGTAGTTGAGGCAGAAACTAACACTTCAGCTGGTGCAAATATCTCCTACTGAGCATCTCAGCGGGGGTCTTTATTTATATGTTAAAGCAGGCAGTGAGATTTCATCAACAAAAGCATTGAAACAAAGTAAAAATAATTATTACATATTTTTCATAATCACTTGAAGACCCCCATGGCCTCATATTGGGAAGAAACTTGTTTGGTCATTTTAAGAAAGACAAAAGAAACAATAAAGCCTTCTAAATGTACCTCATTTCCCAGCATAATCAATCACTTTGACATTTGGTAATGTTTAACCACCTTACTAACTCCCTAACATAGATTCTTATCCCTATGTCCTATTGTTCTAAAAATCATTTATTCTTAAGAATATTACTAATATGTTGTTTTTCTAGAAGTTCTGCTATTGTAGCTTATCATTCTTAACTCCTATGATCATTGTCTTAGTCTGGCCTAGGCTAAGGGTATCTAACCTTCATGTCAGCTGTGAAGTGCTGACCTTCAGAGCACACCAGAAAATCTACTCATGCCGCAAGCACACCTCCCGGGTGAGATTCCAGGCACTCACCACAGTTAGCTTAACACTATTTTGTTTCCAGTTCTCTTCATAGCCACAACCTGTTTTTCCTAGCCTCTTGCAATGTTAATTTCTGTTATGTATTACACCAATTAATACTTTAACCAAGTTAATTTAGACAGGCAATCATAGAGCCAATTTTAGACTATTATTAACCAAGAACAAAGGAGGAAGTTTCAGCAGACGTTGCTGTGGAGACTCCCATGATTTCATCTTTGGAGGTTTAGAAAACCCCTCATCTTCTTTGGAGTCTCCCCAACACCTGGATCATGTCAGACATCATTGGTTGCCCACCCTACGTCAAGGGTGAACAAAAACCTATTGTTCTTATTCCTTTTCTTCTCTTATTTTTTCTTTTTTTTCTTTTTATTTTTAATATTTACTTATTTATGCGTACAAGAACTGGGGTATAGGCCAGAGATATAGGGGGGGTGGGGTGAGAAGATTTACCAGAGACTAGAGAGGGGGGAAGAACAGGCAGATCAACAAAGTACACTGCTGATGGGAGCAGTGGGCAGGTCAGGAGAGGTCTGCTGTGCCATGTGAATCATCTCCCTGGCCGGGAATCAAACTTGTGCTGCAGTGGCTGCAGACAGCTTTACAGTGCCTGCTATAACCTGTTGTGTCACTTATCTGTAAGTGTAAGAAACTATCATTTTAAGTATCATAAGGGCTCACTATCAAGTTTCCAGTCTATTGTGTTTTTAATGATTTTGTTTTTGTTATTAAATGGTATTCTTTTACTTATTTTCTTTCTTAGTCTCCTCTCATTAAGATCATATTTGGCAAGTCCCTGAGTATTCTCTTGGAAATATCCTAAATTTATGTGAGTAACTGATGTACAAATGGAAACATATTGTCCACATTTCTTCAGTGATTTGCAAAAGGCATACAGTCAATGGGAGGTGAAGCTGAGAATTACACATAAGAAACCCTAACTCCCAGTTGGTTAATCTATTTTAAGTGCAGATGAAAGGAATTATAATAATTGTGTCAGAGTAGCTGTGGTTGCTTTTCCTTTTATACATGAGGAGTTTGAGACTCACAATGTAGGAATAAACTATTCAGGGTAGTGATGTCAATACATAGTGGCCCTGGAATGGAGACACACATTGATGTAAAACCAACTGTAACAGTGCTTTGCAGCAGTGCACTCCTGGCAGCCAAAAATGTATTTACTTTTATCTTTGCCTTCTTCCATCAAACAAAAGCAAAAAAAAAAAAAAAAAAAAAAAAAAAAAAAAAAGAATAAAAACACCATCTTGTTCTTTACAAAGCCAACTTGCTTTGACTAAGGATCTTAAAAGAGAAAACAAATTGATGTTCCTGGTTTTTCCAGTAAATCTTAGTGTTTGCTGTTATAATATTTAGTGGTAAATTCTGTCCTTTTCCCCATATGTCCCTCATTGATGCCTAAGAGAAAAGATGGGCCTGACAAACTACCTTGAGTACCTCTCCAAGCGATATATTTCTTGAAGATTATAGACTAAGCTGTATACAAAATCAATCTCTTTTTTTTCAGCCTTGCTCTGTGGATTTGTCTTTTCTTGTAAAGATATTAATTGGGCCAAGGGGGCTTCGAGGAAGTAGTTTAGTGGGACTTAAAATCTATCAAAATATTTATTGAATGTCTACTGCATCACACATTGCCTTGTGAACAGCTTGCAAAATTCTTTCTGGGCTTCTGCACTGTGTGCGTTATAGGTAGGGGTGATGGGAGAGATTAAAATGAGATTGGCTTTTTTAACTCTGTCAACAGTATTCTCCACAAAGCTCACTACTAATGACTTTAAGATTGTGGTCGTATAGCTGTGTAGAGGGAGAAACAGAAGCAATCCACAGGGAAGAGATATGAGCAGGGGTATATATTAAAAAAAAAAAAAATGGGGTTAACCTCAAAATCAGGATGTTAAGACATTTTTAGTATACCTGTTGCCATTTCTTTCCTTCTCATAGATACTCATAGTCTCCCACATCTGTGATGTGCTTTTTTGGGAGGAGTCTCATGTTCAGTGCATGAGATCAAGCCAGGCATGTCAGAGAAGCAAACATTCTATCTATAGTTAATGGCTCCGCCATTGGTGTACACATAACCTCAGCCAGGGCAATTAGAGTGTAACTCATGTGTGTGGAGAAACTAATAGACAGAGGTCTTCCTTTCCTAGAGATATCAGGGAAAATTTGAAGATAATGTTTCTGCTGCAGTCAGCTCAATACTATTTATATCTCAGAAATGAAGTTAGCATAGAAAAAAGGAGAGTCAACCAAATATGGAAATCAAGTCATTTTTAATAACACATCTGACATTCTGAATCTAGTCCTAACCCTGAACATTTTAAACTCCCATGCAAACTGGCCACTGACCAGTTTCTGTTTTGTTATATTTGCTTAAATAAGGTAGGTTGATTTTCTGTCACTTGCCACAAACTGATTACTAATTTATAGAAGGAGAACTATGCTTAGGATGAAACTCCAACAGGAAGACAGCAGAGTAAGGACAGTCTGAAACTACTTTGAAAAGATGGCCTGAAGCAGTCTCAGAACTGCAAGGTGAAATTTGAATGAAGGTAGAAGTTGGGGAGAGTAGGCTCCTCCTCCAGTAAACATGTTGGGGATCAGAGACCCAGCTCTAATATGTCCCACTATAGCAGTGAAAGACATAGACCCTCAGGTAGTCTACTGAAGTCTCAGGTAAGGCAGGACATGCAGGTTACTGCCTGGCTTTGTGTAGGAAGTGAGACATGGCAGGTATTTCTGAGTTATTGTCACACATCTTTTCAATCCTGCTGACACTGTGAAATGTAATATAATATCAGCTCTGCATGCATTGTATCTGGGCAAGGGGATTTGTTGACTTTTAGAGGCAAGCTCTACTTGGAGATTGTCTTTCAAATCGAAAGTAAGCTCGAGACAGAATTTCACAAAGAAATGTAGCAAGGGCTGGCGGGACTACATGTATGAGACAAAAACATAGTGAAGTGTTTTTATTCCAGTGCGATTGAAAAAGGGCAAGAGGAACAGAAGGCTGAACAGTGGAGAGATGCTTTAAGTCTGAGGCTTATGGGAAGGTGGAAATAGACATTTTCTGGTTGGGCTAATTTCAATCCTGAAAGCTTAATGTGTGTCTCAAACCTTGCTTGTGCTTTGCTAAGATTTTTCTTTCAGCTCTACCTCAAACCATTCCTCGGGCTACTTTGGTAACAATCATTTTGAAGGTAGAATTTCTTTTTATGTTTTTCCTCAGAATTTATACTACTTTTTCATATAGCAGATAAGTCTAGAACTCAGAGACTAATGCACCACATAGAATATTGGTTTGTTGTTGTTGTTGTTGTTGTTTTGTTTTGTTTAATTTGTATCTATGACAGGGATGTAAGCTAGGGTGATACTATATTCCATCTTTGCCAGGACAATTCTGATTTAATTCCATAGTCCTAAAAAAGCCAATAATACTTTTCTGTACCTTTGCATTTATTGCAGTTTATAAAGCAAACAATAAAGGCACACTTAGATTTAAAGCCATCTTCTGTAGATACCCATACAATACAATGATTTATTGAAAATAATAAAGACATGTCATATCTTGCCACTCTAAATTTTCTAAGGCTCAAACTTTTCATTTGTTAGAATGGACAAAAAAAATGGAACAAGTAAGTCCTTCCCGGAGAGTGGCCCATCCAGTCTTTCACTGTTGCACTCACTTGTTCCCCTCTGATCTACCCTCTCTTTCATTCTCTTTTCTCTAATTCCAACACTTACCATTTACAAACTAGGAAGAATACAAGGGTTTGGGGATAAAAAGATGAATACAAAATGGTTTCCAAGCAGTTCATGATATAAAGGGACGGGAAACTGAGTAAGGAAGTATATTGAAATGTGCGTAACATCATTTTCAGAACAGATGATAGATGAAAACACAACATTGATTCCAAGAAACATGAAATATGTTGGGACAAAGTCAATATCAATATCAAGGACAAGAATACATATGTCACAGATCGTTTTTTGTCTCTTATAATTTAACCACAGCTTTCAACGAGTCTTTACCTCCCAATAAAGGCGCATGCACACAAGGTTCAGTCATGTGTTTCTAAATGAAACTGATAGGTGTAATTGTTTTCTAAGCTCTCAAAAAAAGAAATACCACATAGTTATATGAAAGACTGAATTATTTCTGATTCTGATTTAAGTCAAAATTTACTGGAGCATATTTTATGCCATTACTGAAGATTATAGCACAAAGAATGATGTTTCATCCTATTTTTCTCTAGGTTAATCATGTACACACAGCAAGAAAACAGGACACAGTTGACCAATGAAAGCTAAGGATGGGGTCATGGCATCTCTAGCTTTAATCAGTTGTTGGCTTATGGAAATTAGAAAGACACATTGATATTATTTCCAGTACATAAAAGAGTCTTTTAGTGGGCATGAAAATAGGTAGTACTGATATATTTAAGTGAAAAGTGAATAATGAAATTTTAGATGCTTTATGTAGCTTTGCTGCACTGTAATAATGCAAATTTTATCAAACTTGCCCTTAGCTATATTAGTTTTTCAAAGAGTGAGCGTGAATATAGTCTTGAAAGATCCTTGTTTGAGTGAGTGTGTGTGTGTGTGTGTGTGTGTGCGTGCCCCCTACATATGATTTCTGGAGCAAACTCTATCAACTATAAATGAGATCTTTTGTGTAGAGTTAGCATTTGACCTCTTTATTTTTTTTAAGGGGGAAGTTACAGATGCAAACATAATGCACCATAGATCCAGATCAAAGTCTAAATCTTTTTGGTTCTGGAGCTATATAAAATTTGGTATATCGTGAAAGATTGATGTGATCTAATGAACTTAACTTTCAGTTGAGAAGGCCAACTAAGGAAGTGATAGTAACTCGATACCCAGAATTTCAGCCTTTTAAAATATTCTTGTTTTGGCATTCGTTCACACCTTCTGTTCCACTCTCCTCTCCCTTGCTGTGCAGTCACTTCAGAAATTGCTTTATCCATTTCCCCCTGGGTCCCTGAAATTTCCTCTGCCTGGAATAACTTTATTTTATTCTATTGAGATAGGTTCAAAATTATTGTCCCGTAAGATGCTGCTCAAACATTATTACTTGTACAAAAACTCCTAAATATCTCTAGGAATGGGCAGCCACTGTTTTGTTCCCAAATGGTGCCTATCGCGGCCCCTTTAATAGTCCATAGTTTATAATAAAGCTTGTAGATTATTGTGTTTCCTACTTAATGGTGAACGTTAAGAAGGTAGTGTTTTTTTTTTAACGTTGACTCTAAATCCTTTTTAATCATATATTCTGCAAATTTTTCATATCAAAGCATTTTATCATTTATCATCTGAATTCGGCATAGCACATTCAGAAGATTCAGTTAATGAAAATGAATCAATGAATGGGTCACCATGGTAATAGAAGGCATATGTTGAAATTGAAGTGACAGCACCATAGCGACCGGTTTTTACTAAGCTTTTGATGTCATCAATGGTAAGATGCACCGTGATTTTATATGCTGATATAAAGAAATTATATAGCCAATTATAGTCTGATGCTATGCTTTCTTAACACTCAGAGTCATTTTGTTTTAACACTTGGAATAATTTTAATAACTCACCACAGTAATTTTTTATAGTCTTTTGTAAAAGTTTTTATTTTCATCTTCTCTGCAGCTGTGCAGATATGTATGTTATGAAATGCACTACCATTAAAGGATCTATAGTAGATCCCAGCATTCAGAGGCAGATCTTCAGAAGCTTTTTGGAAATGTGTGTACAGTTCTTGTTCAGTTATAATTATTTATCTTTTATGCTATCAAAAGTGGTGATAATGTTGCATTTTCTAAAAGAGGGCTTCTCTAGAAATACTGATCTTTCTTCCAAGTTGCTGGCATTAATTTTGCTATTTTAAAGAGGTTGAATTGAAATGAGCACAACACAAAATTAACTGTTTAAAAGTGCACAGCCAGTGGTATTTAAGACATCACAATAGTGTCACCACCTCTTTCCAGCTCTAACACATTTTTATCACCCAAAAGGAAACCATTGCCCATTAAGCAGTCACTCATAGTTTCTCCCCTCCTTTCTTGACAATCTAATCTACTCTCTGTTGCATGGACTTACCTATGATGGATATTTCATATAGAAAGAATTATAAAATATTTAATATTTTTTGTCTGCCTGTATTCACTTAGAAAAAAGTATTTTCAGAGTTCATCTACCTTGAGGTAGGTGTGAGCACTCAATTACTTTCTATTGCTGCATAATTTTTTTTAAAGATTTATTTATTTATTCGTACAGAACTGGGGTACAGGCCAGAGATGCGGAGGGTGAGAGGATTCACCAGAGACAGAGTGGAGGGCAGAACAGGCAGATCTATGAAGTACACTGCTGAGGGGAGCAGCGGGCGGGTCAGGAGAGGTCTGCTGCGCCATGTGGTCTCCTCCGGGGAAGGCGGGGATGGAACTCATGCGGAAGTGGCTTAAGCTTCTTTGTGCTGTGCTTTAACCCACGGCGCCACCAGGGATGGCCCTGAATAATCTTTTTTTTTTTAAGATTCATTTATTTATGCATATAGGAGCTGGGGTACAGGCCAGAGGTGCAGGGAGTAAGAGGATTCACCTGAGACAGTGAGGAGCAGAACAGGCAATTCTACTGAAATACACCGTGCAGTGGGCTGTCAGGAGAGGTCTGCTGTGCCATGTGAATCAGCTCCCTGGCCTGGGATTGAACTTGTGCTGCAGTGGCTGCAGATAGCTTCATAGTGCTGCTCTTTAATCCATAGTACCACCAGGGAGGGCCCTATTGCTGAATAATCTCTGTAGCCTGTACAAGCTGTACTCTTGATCTGTTCATTGATTGATGGATATTTGGGTTATTTTCATCACTTGGTTATAGTGCTACCATAAATATATGTGTGCAAGTATTTGAGTACTTGTTTCCAGATCTTTTGGGTAGAAATGGAATTTCTGGGTCATCTGGTAAATTTGTGTTGAAATTTTTGAGGAACTATGGGGCCATTTTCATGAGTGACTGCATCATTTTAGATCTCTCCAGCAGCCATGGACAGGGTTCAGTGTAGACCATGAGACCAAATTTAGTGGCTATGAGAAGAGAAAAGGAAAAGTTGGGGAAATCAGGGAAAAGAGATCAATTATATGGTTAAGGAAGGAATCAGACTTTTAGTGGCGAGCATAAAGTAGTGTCTCAGGTGTTGATTTATGTATTTAGAACTGAAACCTGTATACTTTTATGGACCAATGTTACTCCACTAAAAAGGCGAAAACATTAGTTGAGGATTGAATAAATATAAAATAAATGACTCATTTACCTAAAAAAAAAAGTTTGGGCTTTGTTTATTATTATTACTGATTTGTAAATGTTGTTTTTTCTCTTTGTCTAATCAGATATATACATTTTGTATATATTTCTCTATTTTGTAAATTGTCTTTCAACTTATTGTTAAAATTCCTTGACACACACATAATTTTTTTTTTTTTTTAAAGATTTATTTATTTATTCATACAGAACTGGGGTATAGGCCAGAGGCTCAGGGACGGTGAGAGGCTTCACCAGAGACAGAGTGGGGAGCAGAACAGGCAGATCTACAAAG
>NW_004567129.1:22897346-23097781 GCF_000260355.1 Condylura cristata | reverse complement strand
GGCAGGCGGGAATCGAACTCATGCGGAAGTGGCTTCAGATTCTCAGTGCTGTGCTTTAACCCGCTGCGCCACCAGGGAGGGCCGACACACACATAATTTTAATGTAATGAAGTAGATTTATGTTTTCTCTTGCGTCTCATGTTTCTGTATTATGTGACTAAAAGCCCATGACCAAAATCTGAGATCATGATAATTTACCATCATATTTTCTTCTAAAACTTTTTTACAATATGAGTTGGGATCAAATTTTGTCCTTCAGCATATATATAGTTACTTCAGTACCATTTATTAAAAAAAAATACTATTATTCCTAGAAATATGTAATTCTGCCCTGGAATTTGTTCACTTTATCTAGCTTATTAATTTTTTTTCTCGTGAAATTGTTCATAGCATTCTCTTATAATTATTTCTAGTTCTCTAGGTTGGTAATTATTACTTTCAATTCAGATTTTAATTATTTTCAACTTCTCTCTTTTTTTAGTCTAGTTAAAGGCTGGTAATTTTGTTAAACTTCAGAAAGCCAACTTTTGGTTAATTAAATTGCTGTATTGTTTCCTATTTATGTAATTTGCTTCTGCTTTAATCATGATTTTCATTCACATTCCAGTTTTGGCATTAGATTGCTCTTCTTTTTCTGCTTTCTTAAGGTATAAAGTTAGATCACTGACTTGAGTTTTTCTTTTTAATTTAAGTATTTATAGCTATTCATTTCCACTATCCAGAGTTCATAGTTTCCCATATATTTAGGCATGTTACACTTTAACCTTTATTACTCTTTAAATTTTTTATTTCCTTTTCATTTCTTCTTTTACCCATTTTTTAATCTGTGTATGATTTGTGTAAATTTGTGAATATTCTAGTTTTCCTTCTGTTACTAATTTCTAGAAGTGGTCCACTCGGAGGACAGAATTCTTTACATGATTTCAGTATAAAAAATGTGTCCAGGCCCTCCCTGGTGGCGCAGCGGGTTAAAGCATAGCACTGAGAATCTAAAGCCGCTTCCGCATGAGTTCGATTCCCGCCTTCCCTGGAGGTGACCACATGGCGTGGCAGACCTCTCCTGGCCCGCCCGCTGCTCCCCTCAGCAGTGTACTTCATTGATCTGCCTGTTCTGCTCCCCACTCTGTCTCTGGTGAAGCCTCTCACCGCCCCTGAGCCTCTGGCCTGTACCCCAGTTCTGTATGCACAAATAAATAAATCTTTAAAAAAAAAAATGTGTCCAGACTTCCCTGACCACCTGTTATATGCTCCATCCTGTGACTTGTAGATGTGCAGCTTGAAAGGAATGTATTCTCAGTGTTTTGGAGGAGTGTTTTACACACACACACACACACACACACGCACGCATGTGTTAAGTTTACTGTTTTTTTTTTTTTTTTTAGAAGATTTATTTATCTATGCTTACAGAACTGGGATACAGGCCAGAGGTGTGGTGAGAGGATTCACCAGAGACAGAGTGGGGAACAGAACAGGCAGATCTACTGAAACACTGTTGATGGGAGCAGTGGACAGGTCAGGAGAGGTCTTCTGTTTCCTGTGGGTCAGCTCCCTGGCAGAGGATTGAACTCGTCCTGTAGTGGCTTTGGAGAGCTTCATAATGCAGTGCTTTAACCTATTGCACCACCAGGGAGAGACTTCTACTTCTTTTTAATCTTCTGTTTATATATTCTGCGCATTGCTAAAAATGAGCTATTTGTCTCTATTCTGTAAAACTATTTCTGGCAAGTTACATCTTTGGAGACGTGTGTTTTCAGGTCTACTGCCCGTTTTTTGTTTTTCTTGAGTTATGTGGATTCTTTGTATAGCTTTCTGATCAATCTCTTATCAGTTATGTGAAGTGAAGAAATTTTCTCCCAATCAGTGGGGTGCCTCTTTGTTTTGGTTAATGTCTCTTTCCTGTACAGAAACTTTCTAATTTGTTGTAGTTCCAGCTGTTTATCTTTTCCTTTCTTTTCTTTGCTTTAGGGGATGAGTATTAAATGGCCAACAGACATAATCAGGGAAATGCAAATCAAAACCACAATGAGATACTACCTTACACCAGTAAGACTGGGAAATATTGAAAGAAAGAAAGAAAAAAAAAAAAACTAACAACAACAAGTGTTGGCAAGGATGTGGAGAAAAAGGAACTCTCCTACACTGCTGGTGGGAATGCAAACTGGTCCAACCACTATGGGAAGCTGTGTGGAGGTTCCTCAGATTACTGAAAGTGGAGCTGCCATTTGACTAAGGAAATTCACTCCTAAGGTTCTTTCCAAAGGACACAAAAACATTCATTTGAAAGGATGCATGCACCCCTAAGTCTATTCCAGCTCTATTTATAATAGCTAAAGCTTGGAAACAACCCCAGTGTCCCAAAATAGATGAATCAAGAAGATGTGGTACATATACACAATGGAATACTATGTAGCAATAAAAAAGTTAATCTAATATCACTTGTGGCAATATGGATGGAGTTAGAAGGGATTATGCTCAGTGAAGTAAGTCATAAAGGCAAAGAACAATATTGGGTACTTTCACTTATAGGAGGAATATAAGAAAAACAGATAAGGGGGCAGGGAACAATCAATAACAATTAAAGAAGACAATATAACAAAAACTAAACAAAATAATTAAACAGCTATATCAGAGACATTTTGCAGGGGAGAGAGTGGTTTATAAAATGAGGGCAGGAAGAGCACAGGGACTAAGGTGATAGAGTGTTTGGGGGTTCTGTGGGCACCACACCTGATGTGAAGGATATGCAAATGATGAAATTAAATATTAAAAAAAATGGCAAGTTAGTTGATAAACAGTTATACTGGTTTGTAACAAAGGAAGTACTAGCTCCATTTTTATTATTTGATATGTCCTAATGCCAGTTTTTATTTTCTAATTCAATTTTGCTCTTTTTGGCTGACTCATTTTCATTCCTTTTTCATATCCTTTTCAGTTACCTTTTTTTGTGATTAGCCTGGGATTAAAAGTGTATACCAATTTAGCTTGAATTGTTACCAACTTAACTAAAAATGTTGCGACAAAAGTCTCTGTTGTATAGCTACCTCTGGCTTTTGTGCATTGTGTATCTGCTAACATATGCTTATGGTTCTTGGTTTTTGCATTTTTAAAAAATCATATGAAAAACAAAAGTCAGAGTTACTAATTCAGGAATAATAACGGATTTCATATATCCATAATAGCTATCTTATGGGAGTTACTTACTTCTTCGTATAGCTTCTAGTTATACTATCTAGTATCTTCATTAAAACCTGAAGGACTCCTTTTAGCAATTTGTATAGGGAAGGATTACCTCAGTTTTTCATTTATCTAGGAATGTATTTCTCTGTCATTTGTGAAGATTCACTTTATCTGCTCTTGAATTCCTCTAGTGATGTTTTCATTTCAGCTGATGAATTTTCATCTCTAGGCTCTCACATTTTCTGTTTTGTAACTTTCCTCTCTCTGTTCTCTATTTGTTCATAGAGTGTGCAACCTCCATGCTTTAGTTCTTTTCTCATTGTTTCTGTTAACTTTCTGAACACATTTAAGAATTTTAGTTTGAAAGAGTTGTCTACAAAGTCCAATATCTGGGCTTCTTCAGAGTTAGTTTCTGTCCATTTTTTACCCTATGGATGGATCATACTTTCATGCTTCTTTTATGCCTAATATTGTTGCTTTGTTAGAAATTGGGAACAAAATTAGTAATACTGTATGGTAAATCTGTAGATTGGATTATCGTCTTCTCTAGAATTTTCTGTTGTTGTTTGTAGCTATATTCATTCAGTTGTTTATTTTATTAAATAATTTGCAAGGAATATGAATTCCTTTGTAGTCATCAAAGTCTCAGTTGTACAAATAAAAGCTGATATAATGTTACATGTCAATTATAAATCTTAGTAAAAAAATCAGAATCCTACCATCCAGATGTCTCAAGAGGTACATAATATGCTGTTGATGTTTTAAAGTAGTTTGTGCTGTGCATATGAAGAAACAATTGTATTTGTCTCAGAAATCTGCAAAGTTTTTTGTTTGTTTGTTTGTTTCCTGTGGTTCATTATTCAACATACATCCTTTTATACGTAAGGTTCTAAATTAAATCAAACTCTATAACAGCCTGTAGTAGGCATTAGACTCTCTTGGGCAGTGAGTGATTCTAATGCATGTGGTTTGTGGACATTTTGAGATATGTATACAGCAAGCATAATGACTAGGTAAAAAGAGAAAGATGAATCTCCATAGGGCACGATGCCAGTATGCTTATTGCCATTTCATAGGCTGGTGGACTGCCTCTGAGATAGGCACCATTACAGAATCAGAGGTAACAGTTTCCAGAAGAGGAAAAGTTTTAATTTGCAATCAGGTCTTCCAAATGCAAAGGTTTTTCATTTCAAGCTAGGTGTCAATTGTACAGACTTCCAGTAAGACATTGACACAGGGGGCCCAGGCTGTTCTTGCTATTTAAGATGTGGGTGTAAAGACCCATTGCTGGTCCAGCACCAGCTTGCCGTTGGTACTTTACCCCACAATGTGTAGAGCACTGGGTTCTCACTGATCAGTTGTCGCTGGCTCCTTGTGACATCTGTCTCTGAATTAGCAGAAAGTGTCTCCCTACTCTGGTGGAGGCCAGGAGCCATGGTGCCATTCCCCTCACTGGGGAGAGGTTGCTGTGGTGAGAAGTCATGAGAAAGCAGATGTTCTTAGTGTGGAACTGAGACAGGCCTCTCCAGAGTGTGGCAGATAAATGCCATCTGCCCTTCTGCAAGCCCCCAGCTCAGCTGCTCCTGTGGAGGGAGGAAAAGCAATTTAGAATGTTCATGTGGTCTGTTCCACCTAGGCTGTGGCACTGTTTCTCATTAGCCCGAGACCCACCAAGCTCATTTCATTAGTCAGGTTCTCAGAAACACAATTGCACGAGGCTTGCAGAAGCCATTCTGGAACGATGCAAACTAGAGAACTTCTCTGTCTGTCATCATTAGAGAAAGATTTCCCCAAGTCCCTGCAATTGGGGAAAGACAACCACTTTTCAGTCACCAACCATGATGTATCTGTTTTGTGTTCGGAGCTGTGCTGACTCAAGGAATGTACTAGAAAATAGGGAGAAATTAGCCACTGCCTTCTTGGGGAGTACTCCCTTGGGAGCAAAGGACAAGACATCAAATAATGCCCACTTAGATATGCACTCTTAAGGGATGTGTAATTATTAATTAGAGCTGGGTATACAGATGTACTTTGATTTACTCTCACTGTGCCTCTTCCCACTCAGACAAGAAAGTGGATGGGTTCTTTTGGTCTGTTTATTCCATTCATCTTGTTTTAGGGGAGAGGTTGGTCATTAGCCTGAGGAGTTATTCAGTAAGTTGGGCAAGATAGATGATGGCAAAGAGGGTAATTCCTTAACAGAGGAGACAGTTTTTGTAAAGACCCCGTTGCTCCTCAGGGTTGGAGGGTGGGTGAACTTGGTTGTGTGAATAGCACATGAAACTATTTTCCGTAATCTATACCAACCCATTTCCATAAGATTCTTGGGTTAAAAAAATCACTTTCATTTAAAGGTAATGCCTAGGTAATAATTTATGAATATAGCTTTCTCATCTTTTTGCTCTGTCTCTCATCATCTCTCCCCTCATCATTTCTATTAGTCTCTCACACATCCATAGGCATCATGCAAATGCATGAACAGCAGATATTTTGAATGGTAAAAGCTGGAATATTTTCCAAAATTTTACATTTTTAAGAGTGGTTTGAAGTTACTTGCGAGAAACTGGGCAAGGTCTCACTGCAACCCAGGGACTGGAGGAAGCATAAAGTAGTCGAAAGGCCATGCACCGTGAAGGCAAATTATCCTGAATTTAAATGCTGATTCTGCCATCTACCAAATGTTTGCGCTTAGGCAAGTCACTTACCACTTGTATCTTGTTTTGTCATCTGTAAAATGAGGATAATAAAACTGCTACCTGGCAAGCCTTCTGTGTAAATTATATACAATCACCTTTGTCGGGGGTCCAAATCCATTTCTATACTCTGGGACTTTATGCAAAATATTATATTTATATGCATTTAGGGGGGCATAAGCAGGCATAAACTTTATCAGATTTGTCAGATTGCTTGAATCATTAATCTCAGAGTACCCAAGGCTCGAAACAAGGGCTCCAAAAAAGGTAATTTCCCTTGCCTCGAAAATATTTTCTTTATGATTTTTCAAATAATAAATATGTATCTGTACTTGTAGCAGAGACCACAGTTGGGATAAATTACTAATTGATTTTCCAAATCAACACAATAATAAGTTGGTTGTCCAGTAGGATGAAATGAGGCAAGTATTCACAATTTTAGTGAAGGGGATTATTCATCTGGTTAGAGGTAGTATAATATGATGGCTAATATCCTAACAATATCTCCAGAATCACATAAGCTCAGTTCCCTCTGTTATGTTCCTAATGTTCTCGGTAGCTTTTCCATAAATATTACAGCTAGTCACCAATAAATCTTCCTGTGTTGTAAGCCACTGACCTTTTAAAAGTTAATTTCTTGTGTAAAATAAGGTCTTATGGGTAGCTAAGGGGATCTGTAGGGCACATGTTCTTAAACTTTTAATTTTTTTCCCTTTACTTTTACTTTCTTCATTTTTTGGACATTGTTGTTCATATTTTTACAGGATTTGATTTCTCCCTCCCGGGTGCAGCCCCCATAAATATCCCACTACTACGTCACCTGTGAGCCATCCGTTTGGGCCGCGTGTAGGGCTCCCTTCTTTAAATCAATCCATGACACAGGTTCTTCTTCTTTGGGAGCTTCATGGTTCTCGAATGGCCTTGGCGCACCCCCGTTCAGTCACTGATGAGGAAAGGCCTCTCTGGAAGTCGACCTTCTTCAACATATTCCCACCGTCTTCTACCATTTCTGCTCAATTGCAACTGGCCAAAAATTAGTGGCCACACCTAATTGCTGGGAACGTTGTGAATTAGGCTTCAGCAGTTTCTAAAGACCTAGTCCCCCATAGATGAAAACAATTGCTTCTTAGGAACACTGAACACAAAGTGCATCTTCTTGTTTCATGTGGGAGATGGACTTTAAATTTATTTGTCTGGAGTTACGGCCCCAGTGCCCAACATGCTGTCATAGGTATATTGTCATTTCCTCTGGTGTCAGTGGCACCTCGCTAACATAAGTGAATGGTGCCTGGGTGAAGTCGGGGTTCTCATCTGCAAAGGTCAAAGGAATTCCATACCTTAAAAGACTTGTCTAGGGCTCTGAGGTGAGAAAGGATGGGTCCAAATGTTATCTTTGATAGATCGGTTGTCACCAGACCTAATTGCTTCAGGCGCTGTTAAATGTGAATTGAATTATGGCACAGATGCCTTTTATTCAACACTGTTGTTTATGACTTTGCCACAACTTCAGTAGATGGCTGCTGAAAGAAGAAAACGAAAATGACAGCACCCACCAGAAACCAAAAGACTGTACCCACAGATCATTCTGATTTTTCAAAATGTAGTCTCTGAGTAAGTTTGAAAGATAGCAAATGCAGGCACATTTTTCCTTGAAATTTCAAATAGAAGTGAATGTTTGCAAGACTTATTTTGATCTGGCTCAGCAGAGCTATCTTTGCTCTTGTAAGGAGTTTGTTTGTATAATTTGACTCTCTTCCTTCTCTTTTTGATATCCACCCTTCCCACACAATCAGTTATTAGGTCGTCAAATAACACATAGAACATCTTAAACATCCTCCAGTAGACATATGAAATTGAGAGCCATTTAGCAAATATTAGAGAGAAAAACAAAACAACAACAAAAAAGGCTTTAGACAGACCATATGATACTAACATTTAAAATTGGATTCAAGAATTAAAAAGCTGAATTCTATAAGGGGAGTTGTTTACCTATCTATTTTCATTCTGGAAAATAAGGGCTAAGATGGGGTCCATGCAGACCAGTGTATATCTGTCACATGTACAAATATACACATATCAATCAATAGACATATCGATACACATACGTATATTGATAAATTTATATAGAGATATATCTAAATAGGCATATAAATGTAGGTAAGTCTACATGTATGTTGATCGATTGATGTGTATAAATAACTTGACCATTATTTACATAATAAAGTAATAAAACTAAGACAAGCATTAGCTGATACTGCCTAAACCATGACTTAAGAATGCAAATTCGATATATTTTACAATAAATGACAACTGATGAAACTTCTGCTTTGACCAGGAATTTGCTACAATCTTTGTGTATGTATTACCTTAAATATTCAGAATAGTCCCATAGGATATATGTTATTATTCCCATTCATGATTCGAAGGCTTGGAGAAGGCAGTCTGTCTGACTTTACTCGAGTGTCAAGTGGCAAAGCTAGGGTTTATTTCCAGCTCTTTCTGTCCTCCAAGTTGTCATGCCTCTTACCATACAACATAAAGAATAACTGAGCTTCAGGTACTGGCCTGCTCTCACTTCACTTTTTACTGTCTCTGCTCTTGCAGACTGCAGAGGGTGATGCCTCTGTGTGTATGGGTATGGGTCTCTCACTAGCTTTGATATAACTCACTCAGTACTCTTTGATTTATCTTCTAATACTGCCATTCTGTTGGTGACATGGTGGCATTATTGTAAGGTGGAAAGAATCACCTTTGGCTTCTAAAAATGAACAGGGTCCACTCCTTTCCTGTCCCTTCATTTGTTCTCTCTACTGCAGAGGAAACCACATTCCTCCAAATTTGTGCATCTCTTCCTCTCTCTCTCCCTGAAAACAATGAATGATGGTTGTTTAAAACTTTGCTTCCTCTTCTGTAGCTTGTTTCCTCCAAGTTCCTTTCACCATTTTGCCCTTTTTCCCCTCTAGCTTTATCTGTTCTAGTTGTTTTGGCTTGTCCTCCTCATAGGAGAGAATTTGCACAAGTCTGGAAATTGTTGACATTAACAAAAAAATGTTCAAAAATAGAGCAGTAGGGCCTCCCTGGTGGCGCCGTAGGTTAAAATGCAGCGCTATGAAGCTATCTGCAGTACTGCAGCACAAGTTCAATTCCCAGCCAGGGAGCTGACCCAAATTGTGTGGCAGACCTCTCCTCTCTCGCCCACTGCTCCCCTCAGCAGTGCATTTCAGTACATCTGCCTGTTCTGCTCCCTACTCTGTCTCTGGTAGATCATCTCCACCCTTCCCCCTGCATTTCTGACCTGTACCCCAGTTCTTATGTGCATAAACCCTTAAAAAATAGGGCAGTAAATGCTGATGAGAAGAAGCCCCAGAAAAGTCTTGTTTCTGTTGGGTGATTCAGCTGGTCCATTTTGCTGGGAAACTAGTTTTACTTTTTTCATTTGAGCTGACTGGATTCCTCAGAGAACACATTCTCCAGTGTGGCAGATGAAACTTTTTTTGCAGTATCCTGAGAGCTATTAGAGAAAGTCTGGAAAGAAATTTTTAAAATTCAACATGCAGTCTTTGATTTCATCCCCCTCTCCCTTAGTAACAAACCCATTACTCCCTCCCTTTATCTTTTCGCTTTGAACAGATATGAGTTTATGTCTTTTGTTGCTGTTGTCTCTTTATGGATACTACTCAAATCTTTGAGGGAGGAGAAACTTAATGCACATGTTTAATGGAACAAATCTAAATGAAAGTATCTTCATCAATATTTTAACTTACATTTTCCTTAATTTCCAGTGAGGGACCATACCTCAGATCAATATATATATATACACACACACACACACACATACATACTATAGAAGATATATATCTTTTAAGTGCTTATTTCTGTATTTTGTACATTTAAAATGAGCTGTCTTTTTATCCATCTGTGGGGATTCTTTATAGATTCAATATTAACCCTGTATTATATATGTTACAGAAAAGATAATTACTCCTTAACATAACACACTATGAGAAAATGTGCTGAATAAAGAGTCTAATAGATAACAATTTATTATTAATTGTATTTAATCATCAAAACATTGGTACATGGAGGATGATCATTTTTTCCACCTATAGATAAGCAGCTGAAGGTTTAGAACATTAATAATTCTTCTGAAGTCCTTCCAAGTTATTTGACAGATTACTGTGTAAAATCCAAATCTAAAGCTACCTTATTTTATCTACTAGTCATACATTCTCTAAGGACATAAAGAAATACTGCCTATATAACTTTTTGTGATTGGCCTTTGAAACGTGAATAAAGTAGAACATTTCTATTATAAAGGTAATTAAATTATAAAGTTCTAGAATATAAATTATATTTTTCTTTTATTAATATAAATTGTATTTTCCTCAACTTATTAAGGTTTTGTCTACTAAAATTCAAATTGAGTAATTGGAAATTTCATTTTGACAGGTAAAAAGACAGGGAAATTGGTATTATTCCCTTTTTTTGAATTTCTTTGTATTGACAGATTTCTTTAATTTTTAAGCTAAGCCCTATCATATTACTTTTGGCATACCTTAGTATGCTAATATTATGCTGATTATTTGAAATAAATCTTGTAAGTTAAGTGGGAGGTAAAATACTTAGTTTTATGCATGTTTTACATGTGCTGTCTTAATAAGCGGAAGACGGGCACTAAAATGTATAGAAAATGCAGGGTATTATTGTTGATATGCTGATACATACAAGCTTTTTAGTGGCACAACATTTCACTTGAAGCATGTTGCAGGAAATATGGTGGGAATTGGTAGCAGAAAATACTTCCACTGTTTCTTCAAGATCTCCAACATGGTCCAGGTTGTATATGGCATAAAGAAGTCAGACCTACATTGGTATTCACAGGGCAGTGTAATGGCCTTTCAGAAATGTTTCCATAGAGTACATATCAGAATCATAGGGTCTAAGATTGCAGGTGAAAGGGTAATTACCCACAAGAGGAAGGTACCACATGTCATTCTGAGCAGGGGAAAGACACCTGAACACTCTGTTTCCTATCATCTTGCCCACTTGGAAAGTGGTATAGATTATATTTGTATAGCATTAGACATTGAGTTAGCAATTCATTCACTTCTCAACTTTACTTCTTTATGGGTTTAATGATTTGGGGGATGCCAATAAATTTCTTAGATTCTTAATTTCTTCACCTGTAAAGTTAGGAGGAAAGTCTCTGCCACACATCATCGTTTTAAGAATCAAATTATATAATTACGGGAAAGCGCTTTGTAAGCAGTAAAACACTGCACCAATTAAGTCATCATTAGCACTTTGATTAGCTAATCTCTGTTGCTAATTATGATGCATCAAGTGAACTTTGCTATAAAGGTTTAAATACTTAACCACCTACATGACTCAATAATTCTGCATAATGGATCAAAATCATGGGATCTTCTCTGGATTAGGGACACACTAGGTGTTAGAGTGGAAATCAGAAAGAGTTATAGAGACTGAAGTTCTTCTGATTCCTTTCCTACTAGCTGTGTGTTGTGGAGAAAGTTTCCAAATCTCTTTCGTGTTTTATTTATTTTTTTGTAAAGTAACGGTACTCACCCTACTTCTAAAGGCTGTGAGGATTAAATGAGATAATAAACAATAACAACAACAAATAACAAATGATAAGTTCCTGAAAAATACTAGAATTAATTATTATTCCTATGCTGGCCCTCACACCCATTTTATTCTGAACATGGTTTGAATACAGAGAAACCATTTTTTTGGAGAATCTCATGTGGATGAAGGATTATGTTTAGGCAGCACAGCATATGTAGAAAAGAATAGTCTGCTGGCAGAATGGCTAGTCCATTATGAATCTGGGCATATTATATGACAATGAAAAAGTCCGGAAGTTACCTGGCATAATATCTATATTTATTTATTCAATAATTTGTGAGAACTTAAGCATCTCTAGGTACTAGATTTCTCTATTATTTTTTTTCTCTTTTATTAGTCAACTATAATGGTCTTTTTTTTTCTTTTTTATTTTTTATTCATACACCTTTGGGGTATAGGCCAAAGGTGCAGGGATGGTGAGAGGATTCACAAGAGACAGAGTGGGGAATAGAACAGGCAGACTGATGAAATACACTGCTGAGGGGAGCAGCAGGAGAGACAGGAGAGGTCTGCTGTGCCATATGGGTCATCTCCCTGGCCAGATCATACTTCTGCTGTAGTGGCTGCGGACAGCTTCATAGTACTGCACTTTAACCCATTGCGCCATCAGGGAGGGCCCCTGACTGTCTTCTTTGCCCCAGTTATATGTGACTTCACAGGATTGGACTAGCCTGTAGTAGGCCATTAATAAGCACTACTAATGAATAGATATTCTTGTTTTACATTGACTAGTTATGTCTGTTGTTGTTATTGTTATTACTTATGTAATAATTTAACATTATTAGTGATAATATAACATTAATAGTAGTCCTTTGTTTAGTTAATATCATGTTCATACATATACTGCTACATTGTGTAACATAATTTCTTAAGTCTTTAAACCAATTCCGCACTACATAGTGAGTTAATTGTGCAATAGCGATTAGGGCAAGTCACTTCCTCAAATCTATAGCATGGAAGGAGAGAGGGAGGGAAGGGAGAGAAGCGGGAGAAGGAAGGAGGAGATGGAAAAAGTGGAAGGAAGAGGGAGAGGAAGAGAAGGGAGAGAGATACTGTGTTCAGTTACCAAGGTGGAGTGAAATGTCCGGTTTGCTTCATTCTACTTTCAGTGCTGATACAGTGTTCTGTTAACTGTGACTTGTTCATGCCTGCTTTCCCATAGTTCCTTAATGGATTTATTATGTAAATAAATATTTTTATTCTGCACTATATTTTTATCCATGTTCTAATTATCCCATAAAATGTGGCTTTTATTTACTTTATAAATCTCATGTCATATCAGTTCGGTTGTAGTCAAACATATTATTTTCTTCCTGGAATTAGACATACCATATCTTTTCACACAAGCTATTTTGCCAAGAATCTGGGCCATATCCAGAAATCTGAATCACATAGACTGAATTTTGCATGACTATTCTTTTGCTTTCCCAAGATTTTTTTTTTTTTTGCAAGTTCTCACCAGCTGACAGAAAGAATGGGTACCCTCAGTAGTTCCTTTCCCATGGTGTAAATAATGGCATCATGATACTAAAATCATTTTATTATCCACATTAGGAAACTATAGATTAATAAATGTTGGTGAATTTTTCACATGTCCTGGGTAAATGTTTGCGAAAACAGCCATCTCTTCTCTGCCTTGCTCTTCATCATCTGAAGAAGTATCATTGACCTTTCAGAAAAAAAAAAAAAGAAAACTTAATTTTAAAGTTTTATATAAATGTAACATTGTGTCCAAATGTCCTTTGGCCTGTGGACATTAGCTTTTTTTGTTTTTTAAGATTTATTTATTTGTGCATACAGGACTGGGGTACAGGCCAGAGGTGCAGGGGCGGTGAGAGGATTCGCCAGAGACAGAGTGGGGAGCAGAACAGTGTGACTAAAGGAATACACTGTGGAGGGGAGCAGTGGGTGGGTCAGGAGAGGTCTCCCGCCCTGTGGATCACCTCTGTGGCAGGGATTGAACTCATGCTGAAGTGGCTTTAGCTTCTTAGTGCTGTGCTTTAACCCGCTGTGCCACCAGGGAGGGCACACATTAGCTTTTTTTATGTTAGTATTTATTGACATGAAAATGTTTTTTAAAATCACACAGTGAAAGAACTAGTGTATTATTTATTAACGTCATTAGGTTGTGTGGAAATTCTACTTTCATAAGATGATGTGTAAGTAAGCAATCCTGTTTTTATATTCTTTCAATGTGAATCTTCTGTTGAATCCATAAAGACTCAAATTCTTTACGGATGAGAGGGGATGCAAAGATAATGAACTGATATATCTTACTGAATATTGCCCTTGGAACAAACAAAAGAAAACCGTCTTATTTCTCATCCAAGTTGCATTCTGGCGCCAGTCTACTGAGAGGTTAAATCTGTGTATATCATTATCATTACCACAACAATCAAATGCTTCTATTAAATTATTATTTCTGAGAGCCATCTGTCAAAGCTTTGCTTCTGACATAGCTGAACTGTAGAATGGTGTGGTCTGATGTTGCATGTGCTGTGGCTGCCTCATCTCCAGTTCATTCCTGGGGCACACAGGCCATTTTTCTCACAAGCAATAATCTACGTGACTAGATCTTTGATCAAAAGATTCTGTCAAACAGGATGACTATTGTAGGTAGCAGGGAAGAACTAAAATGAACACAAACAGCCATTCTCCTTGGCCCATTTAATCTTTCTTAAACTCAGATGAACCTTCATTGCACTCTATTTCTAAATCTCGTCTCCTATCATGATATTAGGCGGCGGGAAGGTATGGACGCAGGGGACAACAGATGCACTTGGGGGCGTGTGGAGAGTTGGGAGTAGTGGAGGAAGAGAAGGGCACCTGTGGTGACAGAGAGAGAGATGAGTTATAAAAGGTTGTCATGCCACGGGGTTCTTAGATGATCAGTATTCAGAGGCCATGCTTAAATAAGGACATTGGCAGGAAGCGATGCGATTGGCCGTGCATTTCAACAAGGTTAGTGTTCAGGGCACTGTTGCTCAAAGGGAATGTTTGCAAGTGTGTGTGTAGGGGCCATTTTAAAAGTATTTGTTTATTTTGGAATAATTTTAGATTTGCAAAAATCATGTATGGTGAGTAGAGTTCCAAGTACCTCTCACCCAGCTACCTATATCACTAATATCTTACATTAGCTTATGTTGTGTCCAGCTATATGAATGTCTTGCAGTACCTTTGTGAAATCAAGTGCATTATTCTTATCTGAATTGCAGATATGTGAATGTTGACAGTTTTTTTCTGTTTGTGTGCTTTTAATGTTCCAGAATCTGATAAATGAGTGTGTCACTTGTCTTGAAGAATCAGTTCTCTTTTGTGCCCTCTGACCTGTGACACTGCTCAGTTTTTCTATCTAATAGGAGCTCGATCATTCATTTAGCCTAGGAAGAATCCGCAGGGAGTGGTAGGGAAGTTTCTCCTCCTTCCTGGATTGCATAAAATGCAGATACACAAACTATAAATAAACAGATAGATTGTGTATCTCATGTATTGAAATTGCATGGAGCACAATTAGGAAAAAGTGTCTAGGGGAGTGATAGTGAAAAAAAAAATGGTTGAAAAGCACTCGTCTCGCAGGTGGGCCAGGTGCATTGAACCACATGGGATTCAGTGAGGAGCAGCCTCCAGAGCACGAGTGTCAGCCAGGAGCTCACTTCCAGATCCAGCGCATTATGCCAGTAAATGAAAGTGCTGTTTCTTTCTTTTTTTTTTAATCTTTGTGTGATTTGGGACTGTCACCTTAAAAAATTGGTCACTTGGGCTCTCCCTGGTGGCACAGCGGGTTAAAGCATTGCACTAAGAAGCTAAAGCCACTTCAGCATGAGTTCGATCCCTGGCCCCGGAGGTGACCCACATGGTGAGGCAGACCTCTCCTGACCCACCCACTGTTCCCCTCAGCAGTGTACTTCGTCGATCTGCCTGTTCTGCTCCCCACTCTGTTCCTGGTGAATCCTCTCACCCTTCACATCTCTGGCCTGTACCCCAGTTCTGTATAAATAAATAAATCTTAAAAAAAAATGGTCACTCAAAATATGGGGGCCAGTTATTCAAAATTGTATAGGCAAAATAGCAATTTCCGATTTATATTTTTCCCCAAGAGCAAATAAAGTTATACAAAGCATAACTGATGTTAAAGAACATTTTTTATGTGTTTATGTTTCTCTTATAATTTACCAGTAGTTCCACATTTTTCTGGATAATTGAAGTTCCTTGAACACTGGAACCCAATGGAAAGACCATTATACATATTATTATTATTCTTTTACTGGGTTAACCCAGACCGAAAGTCTTGAAATATGAAGTTAAGATTTTGTGTATATCTTAAAAAGGAAAATCTGAGAGTAAGCAATACAATTTAAAAAGTTTTCAATGGCGGGGTGCAGGAGAGTAAAATCCAGTTATTTATCTTCTCTGAACTAATCTTGAAGTCATATGTATCTAAAAAGTTTTAAAAATGAAGGGAAAAATACAGAAGAAAATGCATACACTGTGTAATTCTTTTATAATTTTAGTACTTTCTAGCCAATGTTTTTTCATGACTACTAATATATTTACTTTTGATAGCATTCACTTTTAATAATTTGCTAAAATAGTCTGGAATTTGAGTTTATATATTTTTTTCCTCAAATTTCCTCACTTCTACTCACTATACAATTTCTTTCAATTTAAATAGTTTCAGCTTAATATCACTTGCCTTTTTTTATGAGCAATTCTGTCATCTTCCTTTTCCAACTTCATGACCTTTCACTCTGTGAATTATCCAGGGATGCCCTTTAAACAGCATTCTTCTATGGACAAAGCACAAAGAGAAGTTTAAAAAAAATGAGCAAGTCTTATTTAGTATGGTGAAAAACCATGAATGGTTATGGAAATGAATAGTAATATTTAATGCATCTCACAGTCAGATGTGTGTATACATTATAATGACACCAAAATAGAGGTCTTAAATGAGTTCAAGGGCCTCAGTCAAGATTTATGACTTCCCAGGGTACTGAAGTAAGTAGGAAATTAGATTGCCAAACCACTGATCTCTGAAGAATAATAGGGAGTGGAAGAGAAAAAGGGAGACGGAACGCAAGGCAGTAATATCCTGATTTTCAAAAAAGACAAGGAAGTTGTATTCTTTAAACAATGAACTATGAGCATGACATTAATACCCAATGAAGTTAACTGCTTAATCTCTACCCCCACTTATTAAGCTATTACAGATTTCCTTTGAGGTCTAAATTCTTTTCAAATCTTAGGTCACAAGCTAGTGGTTATAGTGATGGTTGGGGCAGGGGTTAACCCTACCGCTGCTCCCATAGGTGAGTTCTGAAGGACTGAAAACAATCAGCATAGATATTACTTCCGTGGTCCTAATGATTAGACAGTGTGTGGGCAAATCAGACATGTGAAACAATAACAGAGACAAATTGTTGTATTCATTTGGAGAAAGTAGCTCTTCTCTGCCTTGAGCTTGTAGCCATAGCAGAATACAAGGTCTGTAGGGGCTTAATGTTTCATGGTATTTGCAGAAGACCACATGGTAAAGAACAAAAAGAATGGAATAGCTATTTGGCAATTCTGTCCTGGTCCCATCACCAGGACACTGGAGTCTCAGACTGAGGACAGTTTATTTCCTCAAATGTTAATTACATAATTTTGAAATGCCTTATTTGCTGCTTTTACTTGCTGCTGAGTACATTCTCTGCTTATCTCAGAGTATGAGCTGTGCTTAGTGCCTTTACAAAAACTAAGTCTTACTGTACTTAAGAATATTATTCCTAAATAACATTATTAACCTCCATGGTTTCAGTGTAAGCTTTGTGCTGGTGACTCACCCCAAATATGTTTTTCCAGTTTCCTAAATGACATACAGCTTTTTCATAGAGCCTCCTGGATTCATGTACTTTGAACTACTTGAGATTATTTCATCTTTTCCCAATATCAAAACTGTCTCATTTAATATAAATTGCAGCTAGTAGAATCACATCCATCCATGTTCGTTTTCTCTAGGTACAATTAGGAACACCCTTAATGGACTTCCTTTATCCACTCCCCAGTCCTATCTGTCATCATATTAAATCAGTTATTCGCAAAGTTAGCATTCATTCAACCTACCCATGGCACTGGTAGATTCCACCTTTTCTCTCTCTGCTAAGATCTTTGTGGGATGGGGTCCCACATTCATTGTGGGATGGGGTCCACGGGTATGAATTTTGTTTAGCTCCTCAGGTGACTCTGAAGTAGGTGATCTATAGATGATATTGAGAGACAAATGACATTTATGTCATAAAAATCATTGGGCATGAGGATTATGACTTGGCCATATTTGTATTTAGTATGCTTATAAACTTATATTAAGCGTGCTGAATATATCCTAAGCAATTAAGATATTGGGAATGAATGAATCCTAAGTACAGCAAATCTAGAAACATCACTCATTGGCCTTTTCCATCATAAAACCTGCTTTTACTTTAGTCTACTAAGAATTACCTGTGCCATTAAACTTAGTGGATTGTTATGAATTAGGCCAAGACATCGATGTTATTAAATATCAGCCCAAGTAATTTTTATGAGACCAAGAAAAAGTTTACCAAGTGAGGAATTACTCCCTCTTCATATTCCTCTTTTATTCTCAAAAACAACTTTGTCTTTACCACAATTTCCATACTTCCACAGGAGCTACCTTTGCGAAACATGAATCAGTATACAACATTGCTTTTCACAAACTTTTGTGTATACTACTCATTTCTGGAAGATAGCATCCTTAAATGTCAGGGTTTTTTTTGTTTGTTTTTTAATGACAAATAGGTCTTTGTATGTGATACCTCCTTGGAATGCCTCATTCTGAGTATTTGAAGAAAAAAATAGCTGACTAGACAGCATCTCTCCATCAAGATCCACCTAAATGGCACCTCATTGGTGAGCCTGTCACCCTTTTATGCAAAGCTATGCCCTTCAACCTGTGCAACTCAAACTGAGTTTTCTTTATACTTCACGGGACTGTCAAGGTGTATTCTGTTGTTTCCACTTGCATAACCTGTGTTTGGAAACCCCACAGCTAAACTTTCCCTATTTACTAAACATCTTGGTAGTGTTCATATTTCAGTGAAACTCACATATCTATTTTGGAAGTGCTCATAAGTTAGTTTTGGATCAATTACTAAATGTAAGTCTAATATCTCATGGTTCATGGTAACATTCCATGGAATGTTCCATAAAAAAAAAAAAAATGCCACTAGGTTACCAAAGTATGTGCACAGTATTTTCAGAACAAACACCCAAACTTTTAATGTACTTGCAAAGGTTTTTAAAAATGATCTAGTCCCTTTAAGTTTCACCTCTTCCTTTTCTTTTTCCCCATAACAAAGCTGCTTGTCAAGATGTAAATCAAGTGCACTATCCCTTTCCTCTGAGTTTTTGTGCAACTTGTTCATTTTTCATATGCATCCCCTCCTTTCTTTTCTCCCACCACAATTCCAGCTGCTTTCTGAGCTCAGTTCAATTTTCACTTCCTCAGAGACACCCCCTGCAAGTGGTATCTGGACTTGTTAGACTTTTATAAGAGGCAACCCACTGGCCTGCATTACTCTTCACATCGACATTTTCCCCCTCTATGATACACCCTGAGTTTAGTCATTCCTGCATACCCTGTATCTACCTCAAACATTGATGGATTATTGATGAAGTAATTCAGTAAACAACTGATAATTAATCATTCCTCCTCCTCTTTGCCCCCTACCCAACCCCCTGCATTTTTGAACACATAACATGCTAAAGTCATTCATTTAAACAAATTTACTTAACAGTAGCTCCTGGCTTATAGGCCAGTGAAATCTGGTGTATTACGAAGTGTAAGAAAAAGAACAGAGTGCTAATAATGTATATTAGAATATCCCCGAATTTACACTTTTTTTAAAAAAATAATTTGTAGGAAGACTTGATTGTTAGTTTTATGAAAACATTATTCAGATTTTAATTTGGACAATGAGTTAGAACTCAGAGGAAAGGCATAGGACCCTTAAATATCATTGTGCATTTATCATTAGATACGAGTGATTGAATTGTAATCCAGAGCATTTGTAGTGACCCCTCTTCAGGCTGGCGTGGAGCTACGTGGGAGGGAGTCTCTCTTCATTCTCCCTCAGGAGAGATGCATTGCACTTGTCTCCTCTGACTTCATTTCTAAGTTAAATTTGTACATGCAAATGAGATAAATTAGTCTACATCACAAGGGCTCTTCCTGAGAATGGGAAACAAGGGTCTGTAAAACTCAGGAGAACACTTACAAGGTTTTCATTTTTCTTTTCCTCCTCCTTTTCCCATACCTCCTCTGCCTTCTCTACTTTTCCTCCTCCATTTTATTTTCTCTGTATTTTTAAGATGACCACTGAAATACCTCTATTAAATTGTGTAATGGGAAAGCTTAGGTGGTCTTAAATTATAATTTATGCCTTACTGCCTTCTTTGCCTCAGTGGTTTCCTGAATTATATTTTAACCAAGTCAAATAATTTTTTTTTTTTTTTTTAGGGAAAAGGCAATGGACTTTTCTATGTATGGTTCCAGATGAGTGTTTTAGGATATCTGGAATTGTACATTATGCACATGACATTTTCAATTAATTAAATTTGAGCAAAATTAAAAATCCAGTTCTTCCCCCTCACATAGGCAGATTGCAAGAATTTAGTAATCACATGTAGCTACAGAGCATATGCTCAGTATCTAGGTCATCTCTTAGGTAAGCTAAATCCAACCTGCCACACCGCCTTCATTCCCACTGGTTTCATCTCCTGGCATTCTAATTTGATGAAACACGCCTCTTCCTATATGTGAACAAGGTGAGGTCAGGTCACATCAGCAATCCAAATTCTTCCCACAGTTTGCAAAATGTCAGTAGATCTGCATTAGCCATCAAAGTTCCACTCTTCTAAGTTCCACTAGGACACGTACTATCATGGCAAATAGACTTAAATGTTTTGGAGTAAATGATTGGATGAGATGATAGGTAGTGTGGCTTAGGAGAATACATTAAATGCCAGAAGGGATGTGGAGGTCATCGAAGAACTTAAGCAGGGATGAGACATCAGCATTTGGCATTGAAGGGAAAGTTTATACACATATCCAGTGTATGTAGTAGGGAAAAAAGGTCGTTTTTTTTTTGCCTCTAGATATCACTCCTCTAGCTTCTTTGACTGGAGCTTTGGAAATTGAATGGCAAAGGACAGCAAGAGAAACGTAGTAGAAGTTTATTAGCATCTACAGCATGCTTACATGTGGCAAACTTAGAGTAGATTTGAACTTGTACTCATACACCACTCAGCAAAGGGACGATCCATGACGTTTTAGGGAAGCGACAGTGGGAAAGTGATTTGAATCTCTACGGTGATGAATTGTGAAAAGGAGCATATAAGGAAAGAAATGGTTGATGAGGGCTTGTTAGTGCAGTTCATTATGGGCTCCTCTGGCATCGCCTCCTCCTTCATAAAGGTCTAAAGTTGTCTTGAATGGTTAACTTTTGCCCTCTGGATAGAAAGGAGAAGGGTAAAGTTGAACAGTTTCTAGCCTGCATTTAGGCAACTCAGGGTCGGGCATAGAGCTTTTCTTCTATCTGTTTCTTCCCAGGGGCCTGCAGCTCAAAATGATGCTTATGCCCAAGTAGCACATGTGGCCTGATGTATTCTTTTGCCTTGTAATGCAGAATGCCCCTCCTCACACCCACTATCGTATATTCAATTTTGTTGACCAGTTTCATGAAAAACATTGTAGGCATGTGGGTCACTATTCTTTTCTTTGTCTATGTGGACTACATGATTTCTTTCAATAGCATTAAAAAAAAAGATTTGAAAATCTTGTTAGGAATGCATGCTGAGATGAGAGAAAACACTTCAAAGGACAGGCTTGAAGATGTTTGTCGAATACACTCTAAAGATAATCCTATAAAACTCCCACCTAGGATTCGAACTACACTTACTATATTCCTAAGCAACGCAGTAGTCATTTTTCTTTTGTCCCAACTTTACAGCGTTCTTTATTTTTAACTTTCAGATATGACAGGATTGCCTGACTTTATGAGGTTACAAAGTTGTGACTAGCTCCTCCGAACTCTTGCTTTCAATCTCTAAGAAGAGAGAAGAACTGTTGGACACACTATTTCCCAGTGGTAAGCAGTAAAGCGGCCTCTTATTTTTTATCTGATGAAGTGTGATGGATGGGGATGTACTTCCTTGCTCATAAAAAATATTAATGCTGAAAATTCATTTGTCTAAAGCTTAAGGAATATATATTACTTTAAAAATGCAAAAATTAGTACCAACCATTGTTTTCTACATAAGCACCCATAAAAATGTTTATAAATAAATATAAAGAATATTAATCTTTAGCAAATTACCTTTAAGCCTAGTTCTTAGGTCTACCAAATATCATGATTTCAGAGTCATGAAAATGCTCTCTTGTCGCTATTTCCTTGTAAACTTTTTTTTTACCATAAAACTTCTATCTGTGTTCCTCAGTTTCCCTAATATCAAGCAGTATAACATGTGTATTGAATTATTCAGGGTCTGAGTTCTAAGTAACAAGCAAGATGTCGTACAGATGGTATTTTACTGATGCTATCAAATGCACATTTTTCTTGGAATTCACAGTATGATTAAGATAGCTAAGAGGATAAATGTCGGGTAAAAATGTTGTTCTAGCAAGATATTAAATGAAGAAAAGGTTAACATTTTTCTTACTGGTGGCTATAAAACTATCAAAGATTTCTCCTTCTTGCATACTGCCTGTGTGTGTGTTTGTGTGTCTCATAGGATAAAACACTTGAAAACGAATGGGTTATAAATTAGACATGTACTGTACCCATCTCAGCGTTAAATGCTTATGAAGAATCTGATCCTGTAAGAAACAATCTACATAATGAGGCCAAAAATCTTTGTTCTATAAAACAGATGAATTGCAATTTTGATGACCCTGCAAACACTAGTTAATTGTAACCACATTTTTATTTTCTGAAGCAAGATTATGACCCTAGGTCTTTGAACCAGTTTTTTCTTCTCAATTTAGGGTTTGAAATAAGCTATTTTCTTTGCATTTGAAGTTAAAGTATGAAAATTACCAAAAAAAAAAAAAAAAAAGAAAGAAAAAAGAACATAAAGTCACCTTTAGTTCTAAATAAATTATCATCTGTGGTACTATTCTGTTTTCTTAGAAAGTAAAAGAGGTTACTTAAGTGGGATCTACGATAAATCTGAATTCAAGGATTCAGGTAAAAACAGGATGTTTTTGATGAAATTCAGTCGCCTGCTTGCCATTTTTTTCCATATGGCTCAGACAAGGCATAAAAATACTTAAATATTTTAGTAGTGATGGGGACCAAGCAGGAGTAACATATATTACCAAAATATGCCACTTGGGGATGTGGGTTGCTTTGAGTTAAAGGTAATTAAGGCGCAACAGATTTAGGGAAGATTTGTCTTGTTGGTTGGTTAGTTGTACCTTTCTCATAGCTGTCTGAAAGAACTGTGAGGTTAAGGAGCCCTACCAGGAAACAAGGGATTGCCATGTAAAACTCTGTATCAGAAAACCTAGCTGCTTAACAGGGAGAACATCTCACTTCCTGTGATGTATCTTTCTCCCCCATGAACCCCAAGATCCCTGCGCCCTCCCCTTAGCTCAGAAAGGTATAGAGGTCATAATTGCCTGACTCCTGTGAGCTTTGTCTTTTTTATGAGGCCTGTGTAAGTAAGAACTTAATTATTTTTTCCCCTGTTAATATGTCTGATGTCAATTTAATTATTAGACTAACCAAGAATGTAGAATAGAAAAGTGAAAAGCTTTTCACCCCAATACAGGCTAGAAGCTGTGCCAGGTACTCTGAGTCTAATCAGAAACAGATTGTATTCTGTGATCTGCATCTTTGTTAGACACATAAGCAAAGCATTTAAAAAGCATTGTATTAAGAATTAACAACAAAATTATTCAAGAGACACAGAATAACCAGATGAAAGTGTGAATAATTCTGTCTGAGGTATCAGTAAAGTTATCCCAAAGGAGGTAATTAGGATTATCAATATTAAGGGAAGGACTAATACCTTGACTTGGTAGACAGATACATTGTAAAACCAAGTGCTTTCATTTACTTCATTCCATTAATACATATGATAAAGATGGTCATAAATGCACAGAAACTTAGCATAGTGAGCATTCAAATGCCAGATTATAATTCATTCAAAATAGTCTTCAGGCTTTTGTGCTCAATAAAAATAAAGATAAAGAGTGCAAAGAGAAAGGAAAGGGCCCTTTTTTTGTTAACAATATGTCACTTATTGTGTGTGCAGGTTGAATTGTCACTGAAAAGCCTCTTCGTTTCTAGAAGTGGCAAATCTTCAGGGTAATGCAATAGAGAAGTAATAACAAAGCAGAATTGTTTGACTATAACCGGGAACTACAGCTATAATGTACCTATAAAGACTATTTAATTAATTCATTTGACAGCTGCTTTATCATCAGTGAAAATTAAGCCAACTTTGACCAAGAACTTGCAACATAATTCACTTAGTAAACTATTGAAAACCAATGGAAGGGGGGGGGAGAAGTATTTTCTGTGTACTTGTTTTTAAATATTCATGCTATTGAACCATTCCCACTAAATGCATAAATGACAACATAATATTCAACTGTAACAGTTGGTGGAAGCCATTTTAAGTAGCAGTTTAACAAACAGAGATGAATTTTAATTTGCAATGCCAGTTGAGCTGTAATAAAAACTAGTATTCCAGCTGTGAAAAAAAAATCAAAAAACACAGCTTGGTTTAGAGTTATTTACAGTTGTTTTTTTTTTTTTTTTTCACTTTACAGTACAATGAAACCATCTTGTTTCTATCCATGCCAGAAGTTTGCTAAATCCCAAAACATGTCTTAGGAAATGAGAAAGGCACGTCTTTAGGGAAATAAAAATATCTTTGTTGTATTAGATTACTGTGTTCAATTTAGTACAAGTTAACATAGCAGCTGAATGTGCTCTAGTTTTTGCACTATTTCAGAAATTATAAAGATTACTTTAGAGTAAATGGAAAATGTGTACTGTTTCCATTGCAGTCAATAGCAAACAGGTATTTTCAGGCATTGTTGTTTTCAAAAATGTAGTTTTGCAATCCGTGCTCCCTTCCCAGGTTGATACTTTATTAACAAAATGTTAACTTGTCGCTTATTAGAAGAGCAAACCCCCTTCCTTTCTGGAGGGTGAGCATTAGTGTAGGATTTTTGTAGAGCTCCTATCATATTCTCCAAATGGTTGTGTCATTAATACGTAGTAACTGAACTTGCACAACGGGTTCTGTAACTTTCCAACTTACTCTGTGTGGGGTTTAACATTATGCTGCTACCTCATGAAACCTGACGAAACACTTACCATAGGGCTGTAGATATATTGATATAATTTGTTTCCGTGATGGGGAATGAAAAGAACTATGACAACAAAAAAGAACAATATCCAAGACACTCACTTTTCTGCCTTCTAAAGCCTTTGGGGTAGAAGAAAGATGCTTGTTGGATTGAGTGGGAGTCTGACAGGACAAGGTAGGCTGCATGGGAGAGCTGGGCGAGGAACTCTGTTGCTGCTCCCCAAGGGAGCCCCCGCAGTGGCTGCAGGACTCCAGAACGGAGGGAGAGGGGGAGTCAGGGGAAGCAGGGGTCTGCGGAACGTGTGGGTAGAGCGGGGCAGCAGGGAAGCGGGGAGAGAAGAAGGGAGAGGAAGGCAAAGAGCAAGATTGAGCCAGAGTTCAGAGCAGAGCTGGTAAGACAGAAGAACGAAGGGGAAGAAGACACGAGGCAATGATGCTTAGATGGCTTTGCTCCATGAATGGCTCATCACAGTACCTGCCCACTCACAGTACCTGCCCACAGTACCTGCCCAGAGATGGTTCTGCTGTTTCTATTAACCACACGGCGGCGTTTGGAATTGAATTTGTGATCCTTGGCTTTCAGAATGTAATGACTGCTCTTGACGAAGACCTGGAATCACCCAAAGGGATCATTACAAAATCATCTGTCAGCGACGTATGTGCCTCTCCAGAGAAACATTACCCTTCTCTGTCCAGAGAATGCATAAACCCTGGATGTTCAGTTTAGCCACAGCTCGTTAGATAGTTCTTCACCTTAGTTTAGCCAAAGACGCACACAGACGATTTATTTCTCATTGCTACTAGGACCTGGAAAATATTGGATACATAGCAAAATGCCTGGTCAAGGAATGGATGCACAGATCGATTCTTTTTTTTTTTTTTTTTTTTCAAAAACAAGATGCTTTTGCTCTTGTTTAATGGGATCATTAATATCATTAAGGTTTTAATCAAGAGTCTTTGGGTCACTGAGAGCACCCGGGTTTCCAAATATGATTTCTTCTATTTTATCTGGTTTAAAGATCTGACAGGGCAACAGGGTGCCACCGCCACCCTTCAGATTGCTTAATTTCTTGAAATAGTGTCAGTGAAAAGTCTCCGCTGAGAGCACAGCAAAGCCACAAAGGCTGTTACGTGCTGTAATGAAACCTAATGAAAAATCTCTGGGCTAGATTACATGGTGATCTGATGTGAGGCCAAGCAAAAGAGAACACTTAAGAGAAGTCCATGGAGTTGAAATTACACTTTGCAGAAGAACAGGCAGGTCGGCGGAGGGACTGAAGGCGGAATACCAAACACCAGCCACATGCCTGTGCTTATTTCAGCGTCCCCAGAGATGGTCTGGGAAAGCCCACGGCTTCTGGGGAGATGCTGGTGGGAGCTGCCGGGAATCGGCCTTCTGCAGCCCAGTCAGAGGATGTGGCCTGGCAGGTGTGAGGGGATTTGTTCGCACAAGGGCTCGTAGGAGGGGAACTAGGAGCCACGGTGCTCAGGTGTCACCTGTCATTGCGCAGCTCAGGAGGTAGCTGCAGAGGGGAATGATGGGCTGGAAAGGTGAGGGAGGTGGGAAGAGAGCAGATGTAAGTACTGAAGGGAAATAAACAGGGGATTCTGAATAGTTCAAGAAAAAAAAAAAAGTGGAAGGCGCTTAGTGGCCTTCCCGTCAGTCTTTGGAAATGTCACCCCCTCCCATTTCCTAGGAAATGGAACTGGCTATGAAAGTGATTATGTAAATTCCCAGTGCCAGTATGCCAGCTACATATGTGTCCCAGGCGCTCGGGACAACTCATCCCCAGGAGCTAAATAACTGGGAGGGGGGTGGGAATCAGCATCCAAATGCGGGCGGTTGAGTCAGTGATGGAGGCGAAGAAACAGGACTGGCTTGTTGGATCAGCCCACTGCTGTGATCAGAGTGCAGTTGTTTCCTGGTGTTACTGCAGCTGTGCTGGGCACTGTCCGCGCGGGGGAATGCAGCTGCCTCCCAGGACCTGCCCGACTTTATGCAAGACCAGTCCCACGCTAATAATAAGGTCAGAAGAGGCTCAGGGCCTGGCCACCTGGGCCAATTGGATTCTCTCCAGCTGCTTTAGATGTCTTGTCCACTAACGTGAGTTACTGTCTTGCCACTTCAGCGTGAGCTCAAACCCGGGTACCAGAGGTGACCCACATGGCGCGCAGACCTCTCCTGTCTCCCTGATGCTTCCCTCAGCAGTGTACTTCATTAATCTACCTGTTCTGCTCCCCACTCTGTCTCTGGTGAATCCTCTCACTCACCCACCCCCATATCTCTGGCCTGTACTCCAGTACTGTATGCATAAATACATATTATTATTATTATTTTTAAGAAATGCTTTCACATATATTTAGGTCAAGGAACAAAATGCTTTCACATATATTTAGGTCAAGGAATATCAGTTAGGCCTGATTTCAAAAAGGAAAAGCTTTTAAGTGAGAAGTCATTTTCAAGAAGCAGCAGGAGCTCCACATAGAGCCATGTGGTTATTGAGGGGTGAGTGTGGGTGGCACTCCCATCTGTAAAGTGGTGATCGTCACACTGTCACCCCCACAAAGCTTGGCGGGGGAGTCACCCCACAAGACACACAAAATGTATCCAGAGCTTGGTTGGGCATATAGATGAGCTTTATTTATTTATTTTTGCATAGAAAAACTGAGGTGTAGGCTAGAGGTACAGAGGGGTGAAGGGATTCACCAGAGACAGAGTGGGGAGCAGAACAGGCAGATCTAGTGAAATACACTGCTGAGGGGGCAGCAGGTGAGACAGGAGAGGTCTGCTGTGCCACGTGGGTCACCTCCCTGGCTGGGGATGGAAAACAAACCTAGGGGTGATAGCTCTGAGACTTAACCACGAGGCCACCATCCAGGTCCCCAGCTTGATGATTCTGAGAGCTCTAGTTAAGTTCCTGAGATACCTCTAGATAACTCGGGGATGCCTGTGCTCCCAGAGTGGGTTAGACTTCACTGTTACGGCTCTCATAACTACCTGTGTCGTCTTTCCCTGGACTCACCACAACTCACCATTCAAAAAGCTATGTGCATAAATAGCAATGTAGTGCTGAGCTGGAACATCCAGGAAGCTTCCAGAGGGCAGGCCTCAGGATCCCCATCTGCAGCAGCCTCTCTCCAGCACCTCCCTAGCCTGAGCACAGGCAGCCCTGGGCTCTACCTCAAATGGCAGAATAAATGGAAAGAAAGAAGCAAATGGCTATCTCCAAGGGCCATTTATATATATATATATATATATATATATATATATATATGCAGTTTTGTTTTAATTTTTCCTTTTCATCACAAGCTTTTCCCTTTTCAAAATTGTATGGAACACAGCATGCAGAGCAGTACAGAATATTTCATTAGCAGACTAAGAAGAAGGAGAAAAGGAGACTATTTACATGTAAATGTATGCTTAACTCAGCCCCTGATGGAGAATACCCAAAGGGTACTGCCAGCTTCCTTAGATAGTAATTGGAAGCCTAATTCAGATGGGTTAATTGTAGGATAGTGGCTATGCGTGCTGGGCTGTGCAAAACAGCAGAGGAGAAACTGACATACTATCTCCACAGGCTCCAGAGCAAAATAATGCAATGGGATCCACTTCTTGGGTTTTTGCATGTCACTGCTCAAGAGTAACTCAGAAGAAATGGAAATCTTTCTCTAGACAGATAAAAATAAACCTTCCTCTGACCCTCAAGTGGATTGTACGGAGAACAATTTAAACCGAATTATCGGTCCTAGTTGAAATTTCCATCACCTAAGGGGCAAGAACTGGGTCGGGGCCGTGCCCTATCTCATGCTAACGTCTATACAAAGCTGGCATCTCAACCCAAATAGTGTGGTTTGGGGCGTGATTCTTCAGCTCTCTAATCTTCAATTTGCACTTCTGTAAACCAGGGTAAAAATAGAATCTAGTTTACAGTGCTAAAAGAAAATTAGATAAGGTAACTAATGTAAAGCACATAGTCAAGAGTCTGGCCCTGAGTAAGTCTTGGCTAATGCTAACTGTGTTTCCTTCAAACACCTTGAAAGAATCTCGTAAAGTAAAACATGCATCCAGCCTACGGTTGAATGCTTTCACTCTTAGGTTTTTACCCAAAAGAAATGAAAATGAACATTCACAAAAATACAAATGGAAAAACGCGCATAAAAACAAATAAACTGGAAGAGAATGAGAAGTACACCTTTCTGTCAATCATTTATTGGGATTGTAAATGAAGCTTTTTCCTGTGGTTGCTACTAAGGGTAGGTAAAGAATGAACTATTGATACAGGAAGCAACATAAATGGCATCCTGAAATGTTACTTTATGCTAATGAAGTCAGACATAGCCCATATGTGATATTACTCCTTTATATAAAACATTGGAGAAGAGGCAGCAAGATAATCTATGTGATTAAAGCCAAACGAGGTCTTGTCCATGGGAGGCAGGAATTGACTGAAGGTAAACGCAGTGACATGCCCTGGGGTAATGAAGACATTCTAGAAATTAATTGGAATGTTGGCACACTAATGTACATATTTATTGAATTGATCGATTCTGTATGTAGGGCTTGAGTCTGTGATTGACTGGAAGAGGCCATAAGCCAAGGAAGGCAGGCCGCTGACAAAGGTGCAGTCTTCACAGGGAGTCCACTTTCTGACACCTTGATTTTGGCCCAGGGGCACCACTTAAGATTTCTGACGCTCAGAACCGTGAGATAGCAAGTTAGCATTGTGTTAAGTCAGCAAGCTTTTGGTTAGTTATATAGTAGCACAGAAAGCTATTGATAGCAGACATTCGTCACCCTCCTCTGAGAAAGCAAAACAAAAATATTCCTGTGATTATAAGGGTTTTAATCTCAATTTCTTTATTTTTCAAAAGTCAGACAGTTAATGCACTCCTGTACACACCTAGCAGAGTTCATGCCATAGGATATCAAATTTCCACTAGTTCTTCTAAACTATCAATTCCTCAGAAACAAGCTGATGAAAATATAAGCACACAATTGCAATATTTGTTTGGAACTAAGATAGAGGAACCATTTGTATTACTGATGGTAGGGATCGTGACAGTAATAGAAATAAAGTGTTAAATTACAGAGTGACACCCTGTTTTCTGTAGCCTCTGCAACCTTCCAATTAACAAATGGAGACACTGGCTCATAGTGGATAGGACATTGGCTGTGATTATACAAGTGAGAAGAAGGGAGCCAGAGTTTTCACTTAGGTTTGCTAGACTCCAGGTTTTATAGTTATGAATGCAGCCACCTGTAGTTACTAGCAGAGGAAGTCAGGAGTAGGCTTTGCTGAGAAAGGCTAATAAAATCTTTTAACGGGAAGAAATCCTTGATCTAGATCATGAACAACAGAATGAATAGGAGACTGAGGGTCAATTAAGATATGAAAGGCTTTCCAGAAAATAGAACAGCGTGATAAGTGTCTAACCTATCATACTCCAGGGAACCTCTAATGACTTGGAATAAACAGTCCTTAAGTATGAGAGAGTATATAAGTCGGAAGAGCCTATGGTCAAAACAACCAAAGTAACAGTGACAGAGCAATGAAACCCAACTTGCAGGCCCTCCCTGCTGGTGTGATGGGTTAAGCGCAGCACTGTAAAGCTATTGGCTTTACAGTGCCTCAGCACAAGTTGGATCCCTGGTCAGTGAGGTGACCCACATGGCGTGGCAGACCTCTCCTGACCCGCCCTCTGCTCCCCTCAGCAGTGTACTTCTGATCTGCCTGTTCTGCTCCCCACTCTGTCTCTGGTGAATCCCCTCACTGCTCTGTACCTCTGGCCTGTACCCCAGGACTGTGTGCATATGTGAATAAATCTTAGAAAAATGGGTAAAAGAAACTCAACTTGCTCTTCATGTCAGGGCCAATGAAAGTTTTTACCTGTTAAACATGTGCTGCTGTGTTACTGTCCAGCAGGTTGTTTCTAGGAGGAAAACACAGGATCTTTTCATTTTTGGCTCTGACACCCTCTGGGACTTGGGGTTCTTCTTACTAGCCAATGGAGAAAGGAAGGGGAATTTTGACAAGTTGGATTGAAAATGGCACCCATCACTCCTGAATACGTTTCACTGGTCACAACTTACTGAATATAAGATTCTAGTATTTCAAGGGTGTCTGGGTTATGGATTCTAACCACTAAAAAAGATGACTTGAGGAGCACACACTAGTCTCTGTGTGTATGGGGGGAGGATGAGGTGATAAGGGGAGATTTAGGGAAGAGCGGGGTAACTAGTCAGAACACACATCAGAGATGTCTCTCTCATAGGTGTGAGGTTCCCAGTATGTGACTAAAAAGGGATTTTTTTTTTAAAAAGATTTATTTATTTATGCATACATAACTGGGGTATAGGACAGAGGTATGGGAGGCAAGAGGCTTCACCAGAGACAGAGTGGGGAGCAGAACAGGCAGATCCACGAAGTCCACTGCTGAGGGGAGCAGCGGGCGGGTCGGGGGAGGTTTGCCATGCTATGTGGGTCACCTCCGGGGAGGGGATAGAGCTCCTGCTGCGGTGGCTGTGGTAGCTTCGTAGTGCTGAGATTCAACTAGTTGCACCACCAGCAGGGGCCGAAAGGGATCTTACAGCGACTTTCACTTTACTGGGGTTCAGACTCCCTGAAAGCAGGGCCAGTGTTTGCTGCGATGTGTGGCTGTGTACAGCTCTCTGTGCAGAGAGGACTCCTATGATTCCCGGAGTGAATACTCCACAATTTTGGAGTGTTACTCTGAAAGTCTCTTAATGAGGCTTCAGAAGAAACCCAGCACGGGTTCACACAGATGGTATTCACGGTGGCTGGACTGGAAAATTCCACACGTCAGCTTTGTGTACCTAAAAGCAAGTCTCTTAATCCTTAGCTCACCATTCACATTAGGCTTCTTTCTGTTCATGCTGTGAAGATTTCATTTTCTGAACTATTTTGACTTTTTTTTTTTAATCGCATGTCTGCTGTGAGCTTAGTAATGATTAATCAGGCAATGACCTGGGCTGTACGTCTTTTGTTTGTTTGTTTTTTAATAGGAAGAGATGAAAACACATGACCTGATAAATAAACCTACATTTAAGAGAATTGAAGGAAATCCTACAGTAGAGAATGAAAACAATACTTGGGATTAAAAGAAATGTGGCTTGGGGTCTCCCTGGTGGCCTGGGGGCAAAGTTTCAGTGCTGTGGCCACAATGGCCTGAGTCCCAACCCCAGCCAGGGAGTGACACACACGGTACAGCGGACCTCTCTTGTCTGGCCTGCCACGCCCCGCAGCAGTGTATTTCAGTAGATCCACCTGTTCTGCTCCCACTCTGTCTCTGGTGAGTCCTCTCAAGCCCATATCTCTAGCCGATACCTATTTCTTATATGCAAACATAAAAACATATCTTAAATAAATAACAGAAGTATGTTCAAAGTTAAAATGTTTTATATGATAGCCCACCTTCAATATTAGCCTCAAAATTTAAAATGTAAAATAATTATATTTACCTCCCTCCCCTCCCAGCTATTTGCTATTTTCCGAAGGACTCTGGGCTGCAGGTGTCCTGCCACAAAAAGATGCCTGTGGCAAGACAGTCATGTCACTTTGGAAAATGCTGTTTACATCTTTTTACATTTTAATTTGAAGAAGTGTTACCTGTTGGAAGGGTCTTGGCCTTTGGAATTGAAAAGGTTTTGCCTGATGTTCATCCGCACAGTAGGAGCATGAGCCCTGCTCCTAGGAGATCCAGAGGGCCAGCTAAGGTCTCCCTGGGAAGGGGTGGTGCAAGGATTCAAACCACGGGAGGTCTCTAATCTCGGGGTCCATGAGGCACTTAAACTCAAGCTGCTGTTCTTTTAAACTCTCTATCAAGAAATAAAGAAAAGTTATTTTTTGAGGAGTGCTAACAGATACTGAGTTGCTCCTGTCTGTGGGTTTGAGTGCCTCTATGAGTAGACATTTGCAGTCAAATTAAACATAATATGCCTTAAGATCCTCCAATGAAAAGGCTAAACACGTTTAATTATGGAACGGCTCTGTATGAGATTCCAGAAGGAATAGCCAGAGTCTGTGCCCATTATAAACTTGAGTGGGGTCTGGAGAGGATGATTACAGAATCTAGCATTCTATCAATTAATTGCCATGAAAGACTGGATCAGACCAGCTGTTCCAACCTTATTATTGAAGTCCACATATTTCAGCTGAATAAAAAATTAGCAATTTTTTTTTCCTATTAAGATTTCTTATTTTCAACATTGCCTAATCCGAACAGTTATATGAAACCATCATCTCTTATTAAGTAAACTCATTTCCATTCTTTCTGGGAAGAAAAATAATAAAATCTCAGTTGCATTAATGCTAATGGCTTATCTAGCATATTTAGAGTAAACACAAAAATGTTATGATATTCTTTTTGTAATTTCATGGCAATATAATAAGGATTAGTATGTGAACACTAGACTATAATAAAGAGGAGAATTAAAATCAGTCTCATATTTGCAGCAGGTAAACCTTTGAAAATAGGTTAAAATGCTCCCTTAAATAGTATAATAATGGGAATGTGTGAATTTTCCCCCTTATCAGCATGTTATAGAAAGTCAAACTTATGGGAGATTTAAGATGTCAATTTTAAGTCATTGAAAAAAGATTCACGCCCTTTATATTTGGAAAGAACCTGATGAAACATAGCCCTTTGAGAAGGTCTGCTGTCCACAAGTAAGAACAAAAAGGGAACTTAACCAGAGTCAGTGCAGGTTCGGGGTTGCCAGGTGTTTGCTGTGTCTTCCAGTACCTCCCAGCTCTATTCAATAGGACACCGTGGATCCTGTCCTCGTCATGTTTGCCCACTATATATACTCTTCCTGGTATTTTGGTCAGTTTCCCCAAAATATTATTTTTCACTCCCCTTCAGTGCAAATGAGGCCGTGTGTGTGTGTGTGTGTATGTGTGTGTATTTAAAGATTTATTTATGCACACAGAATTGGGGTATAGGCCAGAGGTGCAGGGGCAGTGAGAGGATTCACCAGACAAAGAGTGAGGAGCAGAACAGGCTGACTGACGAAGTACACTGCTGAGGGGAGCAGCGAACAGGTCAGGAGAGGTCTGCCATGCCATGTGGGTCACCTCCGGGACCAGGGATCAAACTCATGCTGAAGTGGCTTTAGCTTCTCAGTGCTGTGCTTTAACCCGCTGCGCCACCAGGGAGGGTCAAGTTCATACATATTTTTTTAAGATTTATTTTTTATTTATTCATGCATACAAGAACTGGAGTACAGGTGAGAAGTGCAAGGGGGTGAGAGGATGCACCAGAGAGAGCAGAGAGCGCAACAGGGGCTTTGATTGAAATACACTGCTAAGGGGAGCAGCTTGCGAGACAGGAGTCTTGCCATATGTGAATCAGTATCCCGGCCAGGGATTGAACTCAAGCCTCACAGTGACAGCACTGAGACCTCACCCCTAGGCCACCAGGGAGCCCTAGTTGCCTAATGAGGCCATATTTTTAAGACTGTTAAGCTCTGCACTGTTCCAAATCTGAAACCTCTCTCCTTCTCCATTATAAAGGCCAAAATTTCAGGCTTTTCCAAGACTGTGTGGATGTTGGCGTGGAAAGGCCTATGCTCAGGGAAATCCCCAGTAAGCTGCAGCAGTTGGTCCCTTTGACTGTTTCTGTGCTATTTATGTCCTGTATCCATTAGGTCGGGGGAGAGACTATGATCTCTCATCTTAACTGTTTTTTGAAAAAGAAATAGCTGTTATACACGATGACTATAGTTTCAGTCCTACAATGTTGGTGTTTGTTATGGTAGTCCTTTTTCTTCTGTTCTTGAATTCAATACTTTTAACAGTCTCTTCTATATGAAAGGCTAGCAAACCCAGTCTTCCTTTCAAGTTAAATCAAACTGCCTAAACAAATGACTGATTTTTCAATCATCATGTGTGAGATTTATCAAGTCGTTGGCATGTATGAAGAACATTTTTTCCTAAGATTTGTTTATTTATGCATTGAGAACTGGAGCACAGGCCAGAGTTGTAGGAGGGGGCAAGGTGACAAGATTCACCAGGGACAGAGCGGGGGAGCAGAACAGGCAGATTGCAATACGCTGCTGAGGGGAGCAGCGGGCGGGTCAGGAGAGGTCTGCCGCACCTTGTGGGTCAGCTCCCTGGCTGGGGATTGGACTTGTGCTGCAGTGGCTGCAGCTAGCTTTGCTGTGATGTGCTTTAATCTGTTGTGCCACCAGGGAGGGCCCAGAACTCTGTCCTTCTAACAAGAAGCAGTGAAGAAAATGTCCTGGAGAATGAGAAAATCTGATGGTCGAAGTAGAGATGAAAATCTTCAAATAATCTCTCTGAATTTTCACTGTTTTCTTTATTTTGAAAGTTGTTTATTATTTTAAGATTTACCTAATGTTTTAGAAACAGTGGCTTACTTTTATTTGTTTCAAAGGAAGCACATGGTTATACAGCGAGGAGGAACAAAATTTGCTACTTGTAAAGAACCTTGAAGACATTCATTTATTTGAAGTTATGTCCAAGGCTCACTCTCCTCGTCTTAAGATGCATTCAAAATAACAGAACCAAAAACCCTGAACTGTAGTTCTTTTATGAAATCGAACTGGGATTCCACAAACCACATTTCAAAGAATTCTTCTATTCAAAAAAAAAAAAAAAAAAAAAAGAGATGATTGAAAATATCTGAAAATAATGATTAAATTTCTCACTATAAAGAGAAAAAACTGAGACCCCATTACCATATATCAGAGTTTTATCTGATAAAGTCTGTTTCTTCTACATTGTGCATAAATAATAGGACAGAGAAATAGGGATGGGCTGTGGTAATTTTAGTTGTCAAATTAGCATTACATTTTGAAAACAGACACAGACAAATTAAGTCGTCAACTCAGATACTTAGACTCAATATCATCTTTTCAATCTGTATAGCACAATTTTAGGTTCTGTGAAGAGTAATTTCAACAGAATTTTCACGTTCTATATTTACTCAGAAGTTGCACTAAAATAACTCTTTTGTAAATATGGTGCAAAATACAACATAGTGGCACTACTAATGAGTGCATGAATAGTGAACTTTAATTTTATATTCATTTTAAGGGAAAATATTTCTCACAGCATTAGAACCAAAATAAAGACTGTTATATGTATCTACTCAGACAGCCAGTCATGGAAGGTGAACTACAGAGGATTTTAAAATCCTTTTCAGTTAAAAATGAATGTAAGTGGATAAGTGTATGCATGCGTGCATATAACTTACATGCTTTTGTACATGTGTATGCATGTGTGCACACGTGTATATAGCAGAACTTTCAACAGAAACGATGAAAACTAAAGACATTCACTGTCCTACAAAGAGGTGACTTCTCCAGATACTTTGATTATTTTCATGTGACATCTTGATATCTGGTGTATCTAGTCACTGAGTGATTTTGAGAAATCTGGAACAAGCACACTTCCTTTTTGAGATCTTGAAAAATATCAAAATCATGTTGCACTCTAAGTCAGTGTTCATGTGGAACCCTCAATGTCTTCCAACCGGGCAAAATTAGAAGCAGTTTTGTGATGAACAACCTACTGGGGAAATCCTTAGGCCCTTCCATGTTCCATAGTTTTTGTAATCAACATTGCTCTAAAGAGATGCTTCCTTTGAAGCTTGTAAAGTGAGGACATGGCTCATGTGAGGTCCTGCCTCCTGAACCTTTATGTGCTCACCCCACTGAGGGCCCAGCAAAAATGCAGAGGCTCCATCCACCCACACAGCTGCTGGTACAGTAGGTCTGAGGGAGACTTTCCATTTCTCAACTCCAGGAAATGCTGAGGCTGTTCAAACAGGCCTGCATGCGGAGACCCACCATGTTGTCCAGGGCAGAAAACTTGAAACTCCTTAAAGACTAGTCATTTTAATGCTAGCATTTATTACTCGAGAAAGAGCTGTCTGCATACGTTTGGTGAATCACTGCAGTAAAACTTGGGTCCCCAGTGGTAGGCATGTCGTTCTTATATCACGAGTCACTGGTTGTCTGCCAATTGATTTCAAAACAAAACAAGTATTCGTTCTTCATACATTGATATTTCTCTGTTGCCCTCTTGCGCACCAAATGTGTTTGTTGCCAAATAAACATTTTGAGTTAGGTTACAGTGGGGCCGGCTGAAAGGCACAATCAATTTTCAGCTTTGTTACCAGTTGTGATTGCTAGAGAAGTACATTTTTTATCATACAAAGTGTGTACAATCACACATATATTTTATTGTGTTAGCATTTCAATAGGGAAATGCAATAACTGCATGAGTATTAGAAATAAGAAGTGTAGGTCATTGCAAAAGGAGTCTGAGACAAATAGAGAAATAATTAGAGGTGCTGAGAAACCAAGTTAGCCTGTATGAGATGCATAATGGACTTAAAGTGGTTGACTCTCCATACAATTCTAAAAAACAAAATAAACCACAGATCTGTCTCAGATATGGCATCTAATTCTATTAGGGGTTGGATTTTGTTTTACATGGCTCTCTACGAAGTGAAGCTTAGGAGGTACAATGTGAATTTCATGAGTCTAATACCCAAACCAAATGCTAAAAATGTTATTTATTACTAACATCTGAGTCACTGCTTCCTCTAGATTTGACCATCACCATCGTCAGTTCTCTTGTGCAAGTAGAGGACTTTGCTAATAAAACTGACTTAGAGATCCAGACTTAGGTCTCAAGGGAATAAGAACTTGCAACTCTGTACTGCTTCAATTTTCAGATGCCTGCACAGACTGATTTATTAATCTAATCATTGCGTCGGTGTGGGAACCTTGAGAAGGATGGCTGTGCTTGTTAAAACAGGATCAGCCAGGTTAGTTTTCTAAATCATTGTCTGAAGCTTAGAAGGCTTTTTCTATGCAAAAATTGAAGAATGAGCAAGGCCTTTTCACTTCCCATTTTTATTGTGCATGTGTCTTCCCCACGAGTCATTTTAATCAGTTATATTTAGCCACTGTGACTACCAATTCTTCATACCTAAACAAATGGGCAGAGACCAGAGGTGGAGAACACCAAACATTAGACCAAATCATCCTGTTCCTCATTGGCCTTTGGAGAAATATTCAAGAAGTAGAAATTACTGACCACTTCAGCCCCCACCTACACACAAATGCAAAATAATGTCTAGAAAGCAAGGTGCACTTGGTTGTTTGATTAGTGTTAACTCTGTCTGCTAACTACGTTGATTCAGCATCTGTCTGTTAAATGACATCAAGAAGGGCTGCTATGAGCCATTAGTACATAAGAGCTCCTGGCGAAGACCCAGGCAGAGAGCTTTTTGAGTGGAGTGGGGGTGATCTGGATGAAGACTTCTCTGGAAGGAGAATTTTTTGATGCACCCCACTAAGTCTGGCTGTATAACTGAAGAACAGATCACGAACAAAGCATAGCCATGCTTTAAGCAGAGTTGTGCAAGGAAAGTACTTTGTGCAACAAAAATACATTTGCCTTGAAGAGTTTTAAGGAAACTAAATCTGATTTACAAACGGTCAATAGGGTGGGAGCTTGACCAGCGCGGTAATGGATGAGGGGAGTGGGATAACAAGAAAAACTGTTCTTGGCATCAATATGACAGCATAAAAGTAGCATTTATTTACCTGGCACGTAGCAAAATTTCAATTTAATACCTTTTTAGAGCATTTATTGAGAGATTATGTGCAGCGTCCTTCATTGCTGGAGAATCTGGACAAGAAGAATGTCCTGTCAGTTATAATTGTGCCTCCCCCTCTTGTCAGGTATTGATTAAACATCTGCTTGGTCTGTAGCAGTATGCCTAGAGTGTGGAGCACTTACCACCCGGTGATTTCAGGACTGATTGAGCAGAGATTTGGTGGCACATAGATATGACATTCTATACCCTGAATAGCTTAGAAAGGAAAAAAGGTTTTGCTTGGTTCATCAGTGGGATTCAAAGCGAATGGCAGGCTGTGCCCCATGTTGTAGCTATTGTGACTTTCCCGTCGAATGCGTACTCTCCCCTCCTTCTCTCCCCCCCCCCACCCACCTTGTCTGCTCAGCACCCAGTGTGTCCTCTCCTCAGTTCAGGGTCCCCTAGCAGAGCTCCTTCCTGCACCCCCCCCCCCGCATAATGAGTATTCTTACTACATATTCCAGACATTAAGCAGGAAACAGAAAGGAACAGTAAGAGTTTTTTAACAGTGGATTTATTTTTATGATTATCCTTCTAAGAGACTACTGCAAAAATAAAATGTATATGATGTATACTTGCCTTAACGTTTCATTTTAAAATAGAGTTTTATTTCCAACAACATGGATGGAGCTAGAAGGGATTATGTTCAGTGAAATAAATCAGCAGGAAAAAGAAAAATTTCAGATGCTTTCACTTATAGGAGGAATATAGGGAACGGAACAAAGAGGAAAAAAAGACAAAACTGGCAGGCAAAATATAGATCTAAGACATACCAGCAGAAGAGGAGGTGGGTGAGGACCCAGAGCAAGGGGGGTGAGGAGCTCAAGGTATTGTGGTGATGGGTTGTGGTTAGCCTAGTGGTAGGAGATTTGTGGGGATTACACCTGAGGGGGGAAATCACATATTGCAAAAAATGAACAATAATGAAAGAAAAATAAAAGAGTTCTATGAGTGAAAATTGACTCTGTTTTGTTTAGAGAAAAAAAATGAGAAATTGTGCGAGCACTTTAAAGAAAAGAAGTTTGGACAATATTGGCCAACAGATGCGAAAATTGTCCCTTAGAATAACTAGTAGGTATCTCAAAATCAAAAAAGCCAAAGCAGAAGTTATGTCTCACCCTATGCACTGCCTGCTGTTTTCTCTGCTTTCCCTTTCCACGCATCTGCTCAGACTGAAAAAATAAAGTTGTTCTTGAGTCTGCTCTTACCCTCATCTCCACAACTAATGCTGCAGAAAGTCTTGTTCAGTCTGCCTCTCCTGTTCAGCCAGTGCTCACTCTGGAAACATCTAGCTCTGCTGTTGCCATCTCAGTCTAAACTCTCATCACCCCCAGTACCTGTGTGCCGGTCTCCCGCCAGCCTCAGTGACACACGTCCTCAGAACACCGTCCACTGACTACTCATTGCCCTACAGGTGAAACAGAGGCAGCTCCCAGTATAGGAGCGGGCTGTCAGCCAGGGCTGCTTCTCAGCTTCTGAGGCCACTTGCCTGGAAGGTCCTATCTCTCGCACCTCCACGTCCTTCCTTTTCCTCTGCCACTGTGTGGCTCTAACTGACCCTAGTCAGAGAAATGTCTCTGTCTTTTAAAGCTTAAGTGATTGATGGCATCTACTAGGAATATTTTAAGTCCACAACTTTTAAGTCCACAACTCATTTTATCTGGGACATCCCTTATGACTTGATAAGCAATGTGACCACAGGCACGAGACGCTCCTGGATGCCACAGTCCTGATTATAGCAGGCGTCTCCATGCAGGGCTGGATCATTCCCAGGTCTACCAATAAGTCCTGGCTCCTGGCACTGGTTGGCAGGGACTCAGCCAGAGTGCACAGTCATGAGATGGCTGCTGTAGCCATGATGTCCACTTTTTTTTTTTTAATTTTATTTTTACCTAGAAGAACTGGGGTGTAGGCCAGAGATGTAGAGCATGAGAAGATTCACTAGAAATAGAGTGGAGAGCAGAACAGGCAGATCCACTGAAACACACTGCTGAGGGGAGCAGCGGGTGAGGCAGGAAGGCTCTGCTGTGCTGTGTGGGTGAGCTCTCCGGCCGGGGAGCAAACTCAGGCCACAGCGGTGATAATACTGAGACTTAACCCCCAGGCCATCAGGGATGCCCCATTATGTCCACATTCAAAGGCAGGAAGGCATGTGAGTTGGAAAAGCTGGGGAAAAAGATCCTGTTCTCAGAATGAGCCTCTTTTTTTTTTTTTTTCTTTTTAAAGATTTATTTATTTATGCATACAGAACTGGGGTACAAGGGGCGAGGAGAGGTTTCACCAGAGACAGAGTGGGGAGCAGAACAGGCAGACTGACGAAGTACACTGCTGAGGGAGCAGTGGGCGGGTCAGGAGAGGTCTGCCACGCCATGTGGTCTCCTCCGAGGCAGGCGGGAATCGAACTCATGTGGAAGTGGTTTCAGCTTCTTAGTGCTGTGCTTTAACCCCTGCGCCACCAGGGAGGGCCTTTTTTTTTTTTTTTAAGATTTATTTATTTATTTATACAGAACTGGGTTACCAGGGGCAATGAGAGGTTTCACCAGAGACAGAGTGGGGAGCAGAACAGAAGATGGACAAAGTACACTGCAGAGAGGAGTAGAGGGAGAGACAGGAGAGGTCTGCTGCACCACGTGGGTCACCTTTGGGGTGGGGATGGAACTCAGGCTGTAGCAGCTGCAGCCAGCTTGCAGTGCTGACCTTAACCAGCTGCGCCACCAGGGAGGGCCCGAGTCTCTCCTTTTACCCCCTACCCCAGCAAACTTTCTCTTCTGTGTTTTAGCCTATATTGTGTTTTGGCCCATCTAAGTGAGACCTCTAAAGTTGGCCAGCACATCCCCCCAGGTTGCTTAGTAAAAGATTAGCAAGAGTAAAGGGAATGGGGTTTAGCTCTGTCTTCCACAGATACACCAAGGGAGATAATATGAAAAGGTTATAATTGAGGCCCTCCCTGGTGGTGTAATGGGTTAAGGCACAGCACTGTAAACTAACAGCAGCTGCTTCAGTGAGACTTCGATGCCTGCCAGGGAGCTGACACACATGGCGCAGCAGACCTCTCCTGTCTCATCCTCTGCCCCCCTCAGCAGTATACTTCATTGATCTGCCTGTTCTGCTCCCCACTCTGTCTCTGGTGAATCATCTCTGCCTATACCCCAGTTCTGTGTGCATAGATAAATAAATCTTAAAAAAAGAAGTATTAAGAAATATACTAATAGTATATGTCCAGAAAAAAATATATATCAGCCCACCTTTTCCAAGTTCCCCTTGCTATGCAGAATTTATTTATTGGTGGTATTCTGGCTTGTGGCACTATGTGCTCAAAAATTTTCATCTGCTAAGAAGGAGAGCAATTTTTCCATGCTATTACATATGAGTCAGTCCCTGGGAAGCTGAGAAGGCATGAGATGATTGACACTCGGCCTGCATTCTTATTTTATTGAGATGTTAGCATGTCACTCATTGGGAAATAGACCGCTAAATGACATTCACATTTACCAGATGGACTGTCAAGGTATATTCCGTGTCCCCCCTTCTCCAGAATAGAACTTAATGCCTGATGCCATGTTGTCAGGAGTTTTAGATTTGATGTTCCAGAATAAGTTGGCTCACATCGTATAAACTCCCAGTGTGTTTTCCTGCTTGGGATAAGCATGGTGCATCTCTAATTTCTCATCTGAAAATCTACACAATGCCAAGAAAAATCATCTTCAGTCTGCTCCATTTAACTGCATCTTTCAACATTATTGGAATATTTTTTCTGCTATTACGTGTTTGACCTGCTGGAACACCAAAAATAGGGAAATCCAGTTAGATGTCATATGTGAAGCCTTAACTCAAGGGATTTTATTTATAGATCTCAGCATTCTCAAATCCTTTCAGATTTGAAAAACATGAAGCCAATAATCACATCTCTCTGTGAAAGAAAAATAAGAGGCTTTGAAAACCCCAATTCTGAGATTTCTTTTTTAAACTGATATATATCTCAAAGACAGAAATTAACTGCAAATCTATTGTGAAGTAAAGAAACAAGTTACAGTCTTTTACTTCCTATTAAGTACGACTTGATTTCATTTCTTGCTGTAATATCATGGAATTAAAATATGTGTGGCTGCCCTCATCTTCCATGGAGAATCTGAGGGACCGCCTTAGCCACTGCTGCTGTGACAGAACACCCGCAGCATGGTGCTAAAAGGAGGTCTGTTTGATCACAGTTCTGAGGCTGGTAGTCAGGATGGGGGAACGATCTCCTGAGAGTGCCCCCTGGGGTGACAGAGGCAACCTTCTCATCGTGTGCTCCTGGGCCTTTCTCTGCAGGCAACTCACCCAGGAGAGAGCAATTTCTCTGGGTTCTCTTCAGAGAAGGACACTGACCCCCTCTAAAAAGCCATCCTCTCATCTCCTGACTTAACTGTCATGTCCTCCCAAAGTCTCCATCTTCAAATACTATCATGTTGCAGGTTAGTGCATCAGTATATGAATTGGGGTGCATACAGGCAGGCAGTCTGTCATAGGTTCAGAGAGGCCACCCCCACCTCTCTGGTGATGGAAGCACAGCTAGTGAGGACAGTAAATGTTACACAGACAGAGCCAGAATCCAGAACTCTAATTCTTAATAAATGGGCAGGGTGGCTTCTATGATACCCACAATCACGAGCCGTGGTAAATGGGGGTAGGAGAAAATAGAAGCAATGGATCAGAATTGGCATGGAGTTAATCAGTGTGATCTCAGAATTATTTTCTTTTAACATGTCCTGTTTGTCAAAAAATGAATATATTGACTATATATTGACTACCATTTTTCAGCATTTTGACTACAATCTTTATAGTCACAATTTCCAAATGTAAGGCCCCCAGACTTAGAACATCCATACATGTGTAATTAAGATTATTTACTTTAAATAGCTTAAAATGTTTTACCAATTTTAATAAATTCATCATTTATTTTTAACTGCCATAACATCGGGGTGCACCATCAGGTATTACCACCATAGTGAGCCCCCCACCAACTCACCCAAACTCCACCACAGGAGACCACTGTGCCTTCTACCCCCATCCCCACCTCCACCCCTCCTGCTCTTCCTGTTCCCCACTCCTCTCTCCTCAGGGTCCCCATTCTGTAGTCAGCCGTCAAGGGTTATCTTTCCGGTTGGTCTTTGTTAATAATTCTTGAAGCTTTAAGTCTTTGGCTTGTGTTACAGTCACATTCATTTGGCATGGAGGTGCTAATAATTGGATCTTGCTAATATGCTCTGATTGGCTTTTGTTAAAAATCAAAGACATTTCTTGGAGGTAATTAAACCTGGTCAGTCTGTGTACTACTAAGCAATGTACTCCCAGGCAGAGCTGCAATCAACATGATGCAACTAAGAACAGCGGTGCCACTGAGGACTTGTGTGCCAACTTAATGTCACTGCTCACTGTGTGTTAGATCTGAGTGGAATTTCATGTTCTGAGTTTTTATGAATTTGCGACTATTTTAGAGAATGGTGCATTTTTGTTTTCCATTTTATAGTTGATGATCTGTTTTTAAAGTCAGATTGATTTTACCAGGATGAATGTCTGCATTCATCTGTATTCATCTGGGGGAGGTGAGAAGATTCACTAGAGACAGAATGAAGAGCAGAACAGACTACTTATGTGCTCTAATCTAAATCTTCGTTTCTGGGACTGAATTTAAGGGTGGACTCAGAACAAGCTAAACAATACACAGATCCTTGAATGATGTGCTTCCTTCCAGGTCAAATGTCTGTATGGGGTTTGCACATTGCTTGGGTTTTCTCTGGGTACCCCAGTCTCCTGTGTATGCCCAAAATGTGCATGTTCAGCTCGCTCATCGTTATGTTTACTATGGAGTGGTCTGGGTGAGTGTGAGGTGTGTGAGTGACATCTGTGATGGAAAGGTGACTCGTCTGGGATTCCTACTGGGCTTCTGAGCTGTTGGAGAGACGCTGGTCACCTGAGACCCTCAAATAGAATAAACAAGTTGAAAGTGAATAAATACATGAGTAACTGAATGAATACCAATGATTGTTTTATGTTAAAAGTGTTTGGGGTCATTGTTTAGAAGTTTGGTGATTTTTTTTTTTTTTTTGTGAGCAGAAATATGCCATAAAAACTTAACTCTTACTTCTATCAACCAATCAGATAATGATAAAATTCATTTCATTATACGTCGTTTTTCTTGAAGTCCAGTTTCCATGAACCTAGCGACAAGTGAAGAGTTACTGTCATTCCAGCAGAATATTTTTTTAAAAGATTTGTTTATCTATGCATAGAGTACTGTGGTATGGGCCAGAGTTGTGGGGGCTGAGAGGATTCATCAGAGACAGAGTGGATAACAGAATAGGTGGGTTAATGGAGGGGAGCAGCAGGTGAGACAGGAGAGGTCTGCCACACCAGTGGCTGGCTGGGATCAAACTCTAGCTGCCATGGCAGCAGTGGCTTGTTAGCACTGTCTTTAACCCTTGTGCCATCAGGGGTCCCCCCAGCAAATTATTGACACATCAGAAGCAGTACCAAAACCAGAGGTTAGATTGGGCGTAAGGTCAGAAAGTTCTGATTTCCATTGCCATGGTCCACTTTACTAGCTTTGTAAACTTTCATGCTGAGTCCGATGTTTATGGATAACAAAGCACCAGCATATTCAACCCAGAAGTCTAGTTGGGTGTAGACAGTCTAGTGAAGAATTGCATGCTCAATTTCTTAACGTTGTGTTTATGTAAGATCATTGTGGGAATTATCATCTCTATATGTCAGTCTTCCTTGTAGAAGCTTGCAACTAAGTTGCAAAGAACTTGAGTGCTTGGGGATAGCAAAGTGCACCCTAGAGCAAAGCATCAGGGCGTATATGAGCGAATGTTTCTTAGGGTGTACAATGTAATGAGTTTATATTTGTACACATGATGAATGATTATTACAATCAAATTAACACATCTGTCACCTCATAGAACTATTTTACAATCTATATATACACACATGCATAATTTTTTGAATTGTCAATCATATTTTGACAAGGCTGGAAAAACAGGAGGTTTGATGATCTTATTGTACAAGTCTGTTCCCCTCCCCGGAAGAGCAGCACCTGAGATACTGAGTACAGATGATTTCTTTTAGAAAGTGGCAGGGGTTCTGTAGGGAAGGGTGAAATGTCGACAGGAGTGCAACAGGCGCAGAGGGGAACACAGCATGAAGTGCATTCTTGAGTTGGTCACAGGGCTTCTTGCTGGGGCCTCAGAGGATTCAGGCAAAATGTGCCCCACTCTTGCAACTCTCAAGGCTGGCAGAGGGGAGCAATCATTCCCTCCCATTTCGAATTATAGATTTCCCCCAAGAGGTTATGTGATGATGAATTTCTTTGTTTTGACTTTGTGGTCCCAGGAGGCCCACATATTTGGTCAACATATTCTGGTGTTTCATTGAGGTCATTTATGGGTGAAATTAAATATTAATTTATTTTAAATATTTTATTTATGCATGCATGCAAGTACTTGGGTACAGGCCAGTGGCGCAGGGGCATGGGCAGAGAGGATGCCCCAGAGACAGAGTAGGGAGCAGAACGGGTGGATTGATTGAAATACACTGCTAAGGGGAGCAGTGGGTGAGACAGGAGAGGTCTGCTGCGCCATGTGGGTCAGCTCCTGGTTAACTCATGCTGTAGTGGCCACGGGTAGCTTCATAGTGTTGTGCTTTACTCTGTTGCTCCACCAGGGAGGGCCCTGAAGTTAATATTTAAATGAGTAAAACAGATTGCCTTCCCTAATGTGGTGGGCCTCATCCAATCAGCTGAAGGCTTGAGAGAACAAAAGGTTGATCCTTTCCCTGGTACCAAAGAATCTCCTACCTATATGTCATCCAACAGGGACATTGACTCCCCAAGGCCCACAGCAGTCACTGGCCTTCCAGCTCCATCTGGGTCTCAGCTTTGCAGAGTTGGACTCACCAGCCTTCATAGTCATATGAGTCAAGTCTTTTGAATAAAGAAGTAAATATAAGTATAGGTCTATAGATGGAATTGACAGGAGGCAAGGTGTATTGTGGAAACATGTTCTGTTGCTTGCTTCTCTGGAGAACCAAGACCAAAACATGGGTCAGCTCTCTCGAGTGAGCTGTCTCTTGTCTGATTGCTTGGCCAATGAATGCAGGTGTTTTTTAGAAAGGACCTGGCGTAATAATGGAAAGTTACTGGATTTGGAGCTCTGGTGAAAGTGTCATGAGGTTACACATGTGGGAAGCGGGTTTGCTGCAACAACACTTGGATTAGAGGTTACTTGGAGAAGATGTAATGTGGGGTACTAGAGGCAGTGGACACTTGTACTTACAAAGAGAAGTTAAGTTACAGGTTGTCTGAGGTGCACGTTAACGAAAACACCTACCTTCTTTTTTCCTCCTATACAAATGGGAAATAGAAGACATTCCTTGCTTGTTTCAGCATTTTTTCCTTCTTCAAAAATATGACCCTCAATTCCATTAAAATTTTGACTAAAAGTGCCACTCTAGATGTCACAATTGTTTAAGCACAAAAACATTAATGGCTAGAAAGGAAAAAGGAAAGAAAGAGACAAACAGAATATGATGTGTCTTTGTCTTTAGTGACAGAAATTTTATGCAATGCATGATTTATTAAAGGAATTTCAGCTATTAAATCAGGGCAAGAGAGAATGAAAATTCATATCCTGTTTATAATGAGCCTTTGAAAATGATGCCAATTCATTAAACAGTCACTCGATGAATATTTATTAAGAACCTACTATATTCCAGGAATTGTGCTATGGAGGATACATTAGTGAATTAATACTTCCTTTTCTTGTGGAGTTTATTATCTAGTATGGGGTAAAAAGAACAGTTCTCAAGAGAACTGTTTGTTGGGAGACAATAGGGTTAAAGGAAGTCTTCCCATAAGAATACATTATGACCTTTGCTCTTTAAAATTTAGGGCTTCAATAATACTCACGGGTATACAAAATGCCCGAATCCAAAGAAACACTCTCCTGTGCTTAGGTGATGTCAGCAGCAGTGAGAGGAAGGAACAAAGGCGTGGAGGAAGAAAAATCTCCATAGTCAATCAATTCTCATCAACAATTAGAATTTCTTTCCAAAAGTAGAGTCTCTTATGATTATTTACACAAAATTAAAGGTTTAGTCATCTGCCTCGCAGTAGCTACTCCAGTGTTCTACCACAAAGACAGCTTAGTCACTGTCTCTTCTGCTTTTATACTTTGCTGACTCCAACTAATTGCTTTTCTGTATAACTTTCATTGTGAGCGGATGATTGGGCTGCAAATCATCCTTTTGAGTAAGCCTATTATGCCGAGTCCCTTATAGGTTTCTATGCAATTTGTCAGGAGGCACTGTGAGTTGTGGCATTGGAAGGGCCAGTGTCTGAGGAAGTAGCTTTCCTTCAGGAGGGGAGGCAGTCATAAACAATAGATCTCTACCTGGCAGAGACAAGATGTGTAAACACATTATTTTATTCTACTAACAAATAAATAAATAAATAAATAAATAAATAAATAAATAAATAAATAAGGCTCTATTCTGTACCAGGCAGTGTTCTAAGAACTAGAAAAACCAATGATGTCTTTTCTTATTTCAGGTTTTTTTTTTTTCTCCCTTCTCCAAAAATCTAATTCTCAGTTCCATTGAGTCGGTAATAAAATATAGCCCATAACATCATGGAGCCTCCTTTCTGTCTAGCAGGAGAAATGGACATTGGAATAGAATCCTACAAATAAACATGCACCTGAGAAAACATTGGAAATTGCTATGCTCCTCAGATCTGGTTATAATAAACTTCAACTCTAATTTCATAGCTGTGTGATTCCCTATATCACCCCCAATTTCTGTCAACTCCTGGGATCACTGCCTATTCTTTTTTTGTATTTGTACTACATTTATGTTCTCTTTTCTGACTTCTACAGTGTTAAGAAAAAAAACACTAAGTATAAAAATCAGTTGTTCATTGATTTACATAAACATTTTCTATAGTACACTTGCCATTTTGATTCTAATTTCACTGAAGATTTTAGGAATCATGAGGTAGTTAAGTCACATGAACTTCTTCAGCATTGCTTATTCTCTAATAACTTTGTTCCATATCCACCTCCTTTTCCAGTAAGAACATCCTGATTTTAATGCAGAAAGAAGCAGTGTGTTTTCTTTTCCAATATCTCTTTAAGATGACTGTGTTAGGCCATATCAGAGATCAGGAGTGCCCCAACCTGAGCCCTATTTCCTGAGTGCTGTGCTCTGCAATGTGGTCTGGGGTTATTGACTCACTTGCAGTGAGTTGAGAATGACAGAAAGGATACACTGCCATTTCTGATATTAGAATATAAAAATGTGTTGGGTTTTCTCCCACATACACCCTGGGATTTCTTGTATTGTGGGAGCCAGGGTCCAGGCTATCAGCAGCCCTTACAGAGCCCCCGGAGTGTCTGTTGACAGTCCTGACAGCACCCCAGGAGTGACCTTGAATGTAGAGGCGCCTAACTTGAGTTTTGAGACCACCACAGCACCAGCCAATGCTGGCTGCAGCCTTATAGCAAACAAGTCCTGAGCCACATTCCATCAGCAACAGGATCCCAAGATTCCTAACCTACGAAATGGCGCAATAATAAATATTTGTTGTTTTGAGCTATTAATCCTTGGAGTAATTTGTAATACTGCAGTAAGTAGCTAAAACATCATTTAATTCAACTGACAAAATGTGGATGGAATGTAAATACAGAATAGACTTTAACTTTTTTTTTAAAGATTTATTTATTCATACAGAACTGGGGTACAGGCCAGAGATGCAGAGAGTGAGAGGATTCACCAGGAACAGAGTAGGGAGCAGAACAGGCAGATCTACGAAGTACACTGCTGAGGGGAGCAACGGGCGGGTCAGGAGAGGTCTGCCGCACCATGTGGATCTCCTCCGGGGCAGGCGGGAATCGAACTCATGCAGAAGTGACTTTAGCTTCTTAGTGCTGTGCTTTAACCTGCTGCACCACCAGGGAGGGCCCTAGACTTTAATTTTTAAAACATGGAGGTGAGTTGAAAGAAAAACTAGATATGGTCTCTACCTTCAAAGAGCTGCTTTAACTTCTCAGTACAAATCAGGGTTTAGATAAATAGAGAATAAAAAGAAGAAATTTAGTCAGGGGGATATTCCAACTTTTTTTTTTTCTTTGTGTCTCCTCAGACTGTTTTATTTTGATTCCCATCAGTTTTAATAATGTGCTTAGTCCACATAGTAAGTTTTATAGGGAGACCTAAGGGCTTTGTCTCTATGTATTGTCAGGTAAGCATGTATCTGGATCTCACCACAGTTGTAGTAAATAACCGGGACTAGAGTATCTTAATTTTTCCTGCTGGAATCAGGCTTACATTTGACAGTGTTGTTTTGTGCCAAACATAAGAGGCTTAGCCAGCAGAAGAAAATCTCTTGAGACAGTGGTGTGTTACAAGTCTGAACTCAGCAGTATAAGGTGTACCTTGGTTTGCTTCGCTTTATTGTTTATTGTTAAATGTGTTAGATTTGAGATTAAGCTGTTTCACCAAGGAGCTCACAGTCTTGGCCGCAGTCTTGCTAAAAGGCCGCAGTCTTGCTAAAAGGCCGAACTCTTCATTCTCATTTCTCCTTAGCCTCTGAGACTTAGGAGTCTTATGAGAGCTCTGGCTTAGCCTCAGAGATTTTAGGCTTCTGATCTCCAGGCCAAAGACCGTATACCCCATCTGTGCAGGGTTCTCTTTCCCATCTCCTGGGTAAGGTCTCTTTACTCATTAATATTCAGGTGCCACTTTGCCCCGGACACCATTTATCAGGGAATCCAGAACATGTCCACTGTCCTTCTCCCTGGGAATCATTAACATGCTACTCGATTTTTTGCTTAAATATTAAGACCAGTGGTTCGACACCAGGGGACTTAAGAGTATTTGCAAACTCTGTCCAATCCCCACATATACATAATGAAACCAATAATTAGTATTTTAACAGCTTGGCCCACGAGTTCTCCAAAAGTGGCAGTATTTCTTACTGTCCAGTAAATGGCTGACATTCCCAGTTTGCATTGCTCCCTGCCTCTGCCTCTCCTTGACCCTTTGAAGACACTTATTTGTTCATTTTTCATTACTCTTCACATGCTGTATGCACTTGGCACAGAATTGGTGAGTGGTGAGTGAGTAAGGGAGTGGGTGGGTGAGTGTACTATTCATTATTCAACCTTAAAACACTTTTGCTCTACACTCTGCATCTTCAGGGTGGTGCTCTCTCTCTAGTTTGATCTCTTTAAACTGTGTGCCAGCTTTGTTCTCTATGGGGAGTCATTTCATCAAGATTCTGATGAATGAGCAGATTCCTATAAACTGTAGAAACTGTAGACTCCCCTTCAGTCTCTTGTTCTAATCTCTGCAGTCATGTTCCTGACTGCAAACTTCTACTTTATTTTCATCTTGGAAATGAGATGTTCTGTGAAAAATTCCTTTTAAATAATTTTGTGACATGATCACCTCCAATTCAGACTTAAATTCCCCAAATCTGCTTATTCCCCAACTGTTTCTTATATCAACATTGCCACCCACCCCCATAGCTGAAAATCTGTAAGTGTAGACTCCCCCAGAACTTACTATCGATAACGTGCTGTTGAATAATAGCCCGTTATTCAAGGGTTTACCTCATATCACACACACACACACACGCGCACACACACACACAGAGCTGCATTTTAATCCTTCTATCTGAAGCCCCCTTCCCTGGGTATCTGCTTAATTAACTTCTTATCATTTGATTCTCTAAGTGACCTTCCCTATCATCTTTGAAATCACCCATACCTTCGTGTATGTGTGTGTAAAACACACATATACACATATATATGCATATATACACATATATGCATATATATATGCATATATGCATATACTACACTATACTACACACACACACACACACATAAACTTATATAGGCCCTCCACTCTGTCTCTGTCCCTCATCAGCCAGTTAGAGTGCATTCTCTTTAAAATGCATTTGGGGCATAGGGATAAGAGCCTGAAACAGAATCAACTTAGACATAATAGCACCCAAACTGATTATTTTGTGTCTGAGGAAAGAGTTCCATAAAATTTCACTTCCAGCAAGTCAAGTGTGCCAATTTATTATTTGTTATAAATTGTTTTCCTTTTGTTACGAACTGTTCTCTTTTAGATTCTCTTAAAAGCTCAGCATCCACAGTCTATCAGTTAATTTAAAGATCAACTGGAAGTGTACCAGAACAGCAGCAACAAGACCAACCACCCCACTTATGAAAGCTAGACTCTCAAGAGTTATCTGGGATTCCTCTTCCCTTACACTCCTCATTTAAACCTTTGCCAAATGGTTTCACTGACTCCTCTCTTATATCCTATAACCCATTCTTTATGAAGCAGTCCAAGTGAACTTTCGCAAATGTAACACTGTTGTGTAAAATATGCTTCACCTGCTGGTGACTTACTGTCACGTATAGGGAGAGGTAGAGAAATAGGCAGGGATCAGATTGTATAAATTCAGGTAAGCTGGGTCTCCTTGGTGGTGCAGTGGGTTAAATCTCAGCAGGATGAAGCTATCTGCAGCCACTGCAACCTGAGTTCAATCCCCGGCCAGGGAGCTGACCCACATGGTGTAGCAGACCTCTCCTGTTTCACCCACTGCTCCCATTAGCAGTGTATTTTATCAGTCTGTTTTGCTCCCCACTCTGTATCTGGTGAATCTTTTCATTCCCTGTACCTCTAGCCTACACCCCAGCTCTTGTATACAAAAATAAACAAGTCTTTAAAAAATAAAAAAATCATTAAGTAAACCACCTTAAGGTGTTTGGATATTAGGCTCATGTTATTCCTTAGCTCACTCTCTTTCTCTCATCTTTCTGTTTGAAGAATATTACAAGCTCATTATTGTTTATTACTTGGTGCATTTTAATCTCTCTATGTGAAGCCCCCCTTTCCCTGGGTATCTGCTTAATTAACTTGTTATCATCTGATTCTTCTAGAGACCTTCCCTGTCACCTTTTAAATTGCCCATACTTTCATTCACATGGCATTCAGTTGCCAGTTGCTAGTTACCATCTCTCTTACTTATATTATTTTATTTTAAATTTATCTCATTTTTTATTTAACTGGAGAGTATTATTTATGATATGATTTTTAGATTATGGTAAAAATGATGTCCCCGTTCCCTAACTGCATAACTGTGAAAGGCATGAGGTTGGGTCCTCAGAGATGTTTCCATTCTGATCCCAGGTATTGATGAAAATGTAAGTAACCCGGAAAAAGAATTAAATTTACAGATGAAATTGAGATTACTAATCAGTTGATGTTGTGATGTGGAGATTATCCTGGATTATTCAGGTAGCCTAATGTAACCACAAAATCATTAAGAATGGAAGAAAGAAAGAGAAGATTTAGATTGAGAAAATGTGATGTGAGAAAGATTTGGCTGGCTGTTGCTGGGCTTTGATGTAAAGGGACTTTTAACAATGAAATACAGGAAACTTCTGCAAACTAGGAAGAAGCAACTAGAACTTCTATAAAGAACACAGTCCTCTTGATGCCTTGATGTAATCCCAGTGGAAACCCATTTTAGACTTTTGTTTTCAGAAATTACAAGGTAATAATATGTGCGCTGTTTTAAGCTACTCAATTTTTGATATTTTTGGACACTACCAATAGGAAGCTCTTTTAGGCCCTGACGCACTTACCTTATTTTTCTTGTTCAATCTGGTTTCTCCAAATTTAGAACTGCTGATTTATATACTGTAAAATTCTGCGTCCAAATGTTCATATTTTTTTTTTGAGAATTAAATTAGATAATACACATGGCTACTTAAACGGAGTGACTGGCACAGAGCCCTCAACAATTTAGCACTAGTTTTCAGGTCTCTGTACACTTAGTTATGTGACAGTGTATTTATTTTGTTGCCCCTAGCCAATGAGAGGAAACAGTCTGAGGAGAGGGAAAGTAGTTTACGTTGGGGCACATTGAGGACAGCAGACTTGTTTTTGCAGTGTGCAAAGGGGTTTATCTAGTGCTACAAGATAGCAGAAGGGGGCGTGGCCAGGGGTGCCATCCCCATCTTGTAACACCCATGTCTGGAGGGTTTGGTTGAGGCCAATTTGTTTATGCTATCACCTGGTGGTAAATAGTTCCAGCATTTTCTTCCTGGGGATGTTCTTTTTCCTCTGAATGTTAAGAAAACAAAAGTTGTTAAGCACAGAGGATAAATAAGCGAAGGAAATGGGAGAGCTTATCTGGAGGGGGGGCAGAAAGAGACAGATATATTGTTGCTGCATCAATTAGATCACAGAACATCAATATATGTGAAAAAGTAGAAACAACTGTTATTTATCTTTATTAGATTAAAATGAACCATTAATGAATATTTATGTCCAACAGGTTGGTGTGTTTTTCTTTAGATATAAAGTGTAATACTTTGTACAAAACTTGGGGTAAAGAATACAATTTAAGTAATATTCTGTTAAGAAAATAAATCTATTTAAAAGCCATGACTTCAAATGATCAAATAAAATAATTAAATAATCACCTAAGCCTAAAATGCAAAGATTTAGAAGGGGGAAAAATTAAAATGGCAAGTACAAAAGCAAGTACATGAAATATATAGATTGAAAAATATACCTGAGAGTTGATTCTTTGGAAAAATAGACATATCTCTGAATTTTGTAATTTTGAAAGTTAGAGGAATTAAAAACAATAAGAAAGTGAAGGGAATCAAAGACTGAATTAGGATTTAAAATATAAAAATGTAGTCTCAGCTGTTTATCCTTTCTTTCACTATCCTTGCTTTGGGTGGTGTATCTTTAAAGATGTTACTGAGGTTTATGCCATGTATTTCACCCACCTTTTCTTCTATATATTTCATGGTTTCAGGTCTTATGTCTAGGTCTTTAGTCCACTTTCAGTTGGTTTTGTGTATGGTAGAGGTAGTAATCTAGCTTCTTTTTTTTTTTTTTGCACATAACATCCCAGTACCTTTGTTGAACAAACTTTCTTTGTTCCATTGCATATTCTTTGCTCTTTTCCCAAAGACTAGCTGTCAATAAAGCTGTGGATTTTATAGCTGGGATTTCTATTCAATTCCATTGGTCTGTATATCTGTTCTTGTTCCAGTACCGTGCAGTTTTAATTATTGTGGATTTGTAGTATAGTTTGAAGCCTGGGAGTGTGATACCTCTATTCCCTTCTTTCTTACTCAGAAGAGCCTTGGCTGCTCAAGGTTTTTTTGTAGCTACATATGAATTTCATCAGTGTTTTTTTCCTATTTCTTTGAAAAATGTCATTGGACTTTTTATAGGAATCTATAAATTGTTTTTGGTAGTATGGCCATTTTATTTTTTTTTAAGATTTATTTATTTATTCATACAGAACTGGGGTACAGGTCAGAAATGCAGAGGATGAGAGGATTCACCAGAGACAGAGTGGGGTACAGAACAGGCAGATCGATGAAGTACACTGTTGAGGGGAGCAGCGGGCGGGTCAGGAGAGGTCTACCTCGCCATGTGGATCTCCTCTGGGGCAGGCGGGAATCGAACTCATGAGGAACTGGTTTAAGCTTCTTTGTGTTGTGCTTTAACCCGCTGCACCACCAGGGAGGACCGGCCATTTTATTTTATTCATTTTTTAGATATGTATTTGTTTATGCATAAAGAACTGGGGTACAGGTCAGAGGTGAGAGGTGTGGGGTATGAGAGGATTCACAGGAGAGAAGAGATCGGGGAGCAGAACAAGCAGATTGACAAAGTACACTGCTGAGGGGAGCAGCGGGTAGGCCAGAAGAATTCTGTCACACCATGTGGGTCACTTCCCACATTGATTGAACTCTTCCATAGTGGATGCGATAGCTTCATAGTGCTGTGCTTTGATCAATCGAGCCACCAAGGAGGGCCCATTTTGGCCATTTTAATGATGTTAATTCTTCCAGTCCATGAATGAGGGATCTCTTTTCCATTTCTTTTTGTCTTCTTATATTTCTTCTAACAATATTTTATAATTTTCTTTGTAGAAGTCCTTCATCTTTTGTGTTAGGTTTATTCCCAAGTATTTGATCTTTTTTGTTTCAATTATAAATGGGATGGTTTTCTTGATTTCTTCTTTTTCAGAGTGATTGTATATAGGAAGGCTATTGATTTTTGTGTGTAAGAGACACTACATAAAACACACCCCACTGACTGGGAGAAAATTTTTGCACATAATATGAATGATAAAGGACTGATCACAAAGATTTACAAACAACTGATGAAACTCAACAAATATAAAATGAACAGTCCTAGCAAAAAAATGGGCAGAAGAGTTACAAAGATACTTCTTCAAAAAGGATATGCAGATGGGCAACAGGGATATAAAAAATGTTCAGCATCACTTGTAATAAGGGAAATGCAAACTTTTAAAAATGGAGCTTCCATATGATCCAGCAATTCCAATCCTAGGTATCTACCCAAAGGACACACACACAAAAAAATAATTCAAAAGGGCATCTGCAGCTCCATGTTTATTACTACCCTATTTGCAATAGGGAAGATGTGGAATCAAACCAGATGTCTAAAAGTAGATGACTGGATCAATATGTGGCATATATACACACAATGGACTATTACTCAGCAATAAAAAGATAAAGTCATGGATTTTGTGGCAATGGATGGAACTGGAAAAGATCATGCTTAGTGAAATAAGTCAGAAAAAAAAAGAAAAATACCAGATGGTTTCACTTATAGCAGGAATGTAAGGGATCAGGAAAAAAAAAAAAAAGATATATATATACACACACCTCATTTACACACACACATACATAGTAATTGTATACATTCATACATTATATGTAATATATAATGTATATACACACACACATACACATGCGTATGTATACACACACACACATACACACATATATAAAATCAAGTTAAAAAGAACCTCAACTAACAACTATAAACCAGAGACATTAAATGTGGGAGGAGTGAGGAACAAGATCAGAACTGGGGTGGGAAGAGTACATGGGTCTATGGTGATGGCAAATGGGTGAAGTGGTGGTGGGAAGTCCACAGGGATTACAACTGAGATGAAAAATATGTACAAAATGAAAATACTGTAAAAATGTATTTATAAAAAAGAATGACAAAAAATATATATATATAATGAAAATAGTTTCATTCATAAATATGATCATAATTATTGCAGTGCTTTTCATCATGTTAACTACATTAACATATTTCATTTTCTGAGGACGTGGAAAAACAAAGTTACTGGGACATGTCCTTGGGAGGTATCTGTCCTTAACAATTATGCATGTAAGTACCTTTAGACTCTGAAAACTGCTGGTGAGCTACAACTTAACGATTGAAAGTATTTCCCCAATGTAAAAGTAGAAAAAATTTTACTTAATAGCCTTTTACCTTCAAACAGAAGACAAAGTTCCAACGCAGAAAATTCTGGAAATACAACCACCTTAAGTAGACTTTTAAAATTCTTATGCACATTTTCTATGACAGAATGACAGATTTCAATAGCATGTAAGTTATTAGAGTTGTTTCTTAATGTATGACCTGTGTTATACACTGAGAAAATAATGACAGTATTACAAGTCAACCTAAATAAGATAGAAAGAAAGATCTCATGCATTGGCAGTGGGATTGTTCTATGCTAACAAGAAATGAATGGAATAATGGTTTCCTCCTGGCTCATCTGTCTAAACAGCTGTAGAGTTTATGTTTTTATGTATTATTTGAATGCTAGTATCTTTGAAACCCCATTGAATAGATTAACATATCCATTGTCTCTGTAAATTGTCACATCTCATTGTCTGGAGGAGGGTGATGCCACAACCATTTGATTTCAAATTGCTCGACGTAGGCACTTATCGCTGCAGAGAAGCCTGAATGGTCCATGTTTAATTGAATTATATGGCTAACTTAACCAGTGGAATATAGAGGGAAAATTCCCTGTATCTGCTATTTGATAATATATCCTATAACGTTGCTACAATAACTTGCAATTAATTTAACGCCATGTATTTAGCACAATTGATGACTGCCAAAAGCTTTGTGTTCTGCTAAATATCAACTTGTTAAACATTTGATTTCCTCATGAAAACATCAGTCCCATTTTATTTCTACTTAAAAATAGAAATGGAGTTTTTCTTTCTCTGCATATGTTTGTGTGTGTGTGTGTGTAAGCTTCACTATGGTTAATTTGTAGATGCAGTGTATTTCTTCTGTTGAATTAATTAAACAAGGAAAGAGATGGCCCTATTTCCATGGAGTTCTACCTAAAATAACTAAAATATTAGCCTGTACATGCCTCAGGTGATAAAACCAAAGCCCTAACAACAACCAGTCACCACAGCAACTAGGACTTATCCCAGTCCAGTAATATCCTTTCTTTGCTTCCATACTTAGTCTATTCAATTCTTATCCCTAGCTCTTGCTAGTAGAATGCTCCAACTACCTCCCACTCCACTCTACCCAAATCAAACCAATTTTTGCTCAAACTCTTAAAATATCTAATGTGCTTCACTTTAACCTTTAACATTCTTTAACCCGTGACTCTTGATGAGATGCTACTTTAGCAAGCTCTGTTTCTTGGAGATATATGTCTAAAAGCTAGTTGTGGCATTTCCAGCCATTTGTTGAGGAATTCTGTAGTTCATTGCTGTTACTCATATTTCAAGATTTAATAGTAACGCTATTAGAAATACTGGGGGAAGTGCAGTGGACTGTGATGATGGCACACAGGTGATTTCATGATGGGAAGCCCACGGGGAGTACAACTGAGATGGGAAAAGGCCCAAAATGATGTAAAAATAAACTATTATATTATTAAAAAAGAAATATAGTAAAATATTTAATTCATTAAATTAAACATCATTGAGTCACTATGTCTGTCTGTCTGTATGTCATTTATGGCTGCATCCTCCTTAAGCCTCAGGACTGAATACCCAGCTTAGTAGGGGATATAGGCAGCCTCCTTAAAAGCACAGTTGAAATCAAGCCAGAATTTCCTGGTGAGCACCAGTGAGTACAGAGTAAGACCCCCAAACTTTCCCCCATAGGTAGGGTGGTCTTACTTGAAACAGCCTTTTTTTCCTTTGCTAATAAGCTCCCCCTTAACTTTGAGTATAAACCCTTTCCATTGTATACACTTCTCAGAACTCCCTTGCACTAGCTAGTTGGGATACTGCCTGATTTATGAATATTTGACTAAAGCCATTAGCTCTTCAAATTTACTGGGATGATTTTGCTTTTTAACATATTTGTGAAAATCCTTAAGTAGGTATGGAAATATGAACTTATTTCATTATTCTTTTGCTTCTGATTAAGTGTAGAAAACAGGTGAAGAGTAAAGAGAGGTGTTATTTTTACAAAGCTGATTCAGGAACCCTAAGTATGAACTTCTGCTTCTAGAATAGTGATTTAACCCAGTCTTCTTGAAAAGTACTTCATTTTCTAACACTATAAATCAATTTATATCTGCCTCCTTAAAAATTATTGGAGCTTACTGGATCATTGTCTTGAGCACTGACAGATAAAAGAAATAGCCTCTATTTTATTTTGCTCTTGATATTTTCTCCTGTATTTATGATCATGTGCAAATTTGATGAGAATCACAGAGCACAGAATGACATTTAAAGTCAGAAAGACATTCTTGTTATACAAACTATGTAACACTGAACAAGCACAACACTGAAGAAGTCCTGACAGGAATATATCTACCTTGAGGGAGTGTAATAGGGACTAAGTGACCAAATAATCAAAAACACATAAACACGTAGAGATTTTACCATTTCTAAAAGAGGACCATGGTCTTTGGTTTAAATTCTTGGTGTCAAATATTTCAGAATTCAGAATCCTTTAAAATTTTTAGAAACATAGTAATGAGTACATACAGCATATTATATTGCACAGACATATTAATAATTCAGTTTTTTGAATACTAAGACAGATTTTAAAAATACTACAATTGGCTTACATATTTTCAGGTCATATCCCACCACAAAATGAGTGTAGGTCAGGTCAGACTTTGCATTCACAAATTACAAAATATATTATTAAAAGATTCAGATTTTATCATGCATAATACAGGAGATAGTATGTTTTAAATGCCTAGGAAACATCTGTGTGTATTAAATGTTCGCCCTTTCTTGAGCATTGCTGTTACCCTCCACTTCACATGTAACCCCTTTCTGTTGACAGAATCTTCAGGGGTATGGGCTCCCTACGGGGGGAGGGGAAAATACGTGTTTCAGCTCAGGCGCACTTGAACTTGCAAACCCGCAAGATTTTTGCCACTTTCCAAACATTCCTGTCTTTTGCTTATTTCCCTGTCTGTGAATGTGCTGCTTCCTGATGTGTTATTTGTAGCTGATGATATTAACTTCCTCCTCTGGCAATAGTATCGATAGATATAGATGGAATCGAATTCACTACATATATTCCCTAAAAGTTTTTCTAAATGTTGCCATCAGTTCTATGCCTTTTCTGAATCAATAATGATTGCAGAATCAGAGGAAGGTGGCTTTCGTGTAAATGACACACAGTTGTACATATGACTATGTATGCTTATAAATGTATGGCTGTTATAACACATAAATAACTTAGGCACATGTGGTGGGCATGCTCCACACACATGCACACACACTTTCCCCTTTGGGGAAAAGACCAAAGAGAAGAGGAGATGTGTCTTCCTGACCTATATTCACTGGAAAGCCATGAAAGTCTCAATGATTACCCTGAGATTAGCCTGTGAAAGAGGGAGGAGAACAGCTACCTCCCATGTCTTTAAAATCTCCTTCCTTGAAGGGCAACTCATAAAAAAAACACTCCATGGATATTTAAAAACAGTTTAGGCATCATAATAGGCTCTATTCTGGGTCACTTTGCACACCCAAATTGTTTTTTGGAGACTATTAACAATGTCGTGCTGAGCAATTTAATAAACACAATCAGTGGTAAAGCCTGTTACTTTTGCTTTACTGGTTTGAAAAATCATCTTCATATATATCTACTCATGGTGATAAGCCTGCTTACTTAACTAGGGAATCTTGAAGAATATCTTCTGCATGTACAATCTGGATCTTTTATTCCTGGGTGACAGAGCCTATTTTGCAGTTTCTATTCACACCCAAATTGTTCTTGAGGAACAATTCAGGCATCCTTTTTGTGGGCCTCCCACACTCAGAATAGGTTAATAGCCAATGTCACCTTCACTGGACTATTCTTTGGATAGAGACCATTAAGGAAAATAGCTATTTCAGTGAGTGGCATATTAAAGTTCTAGCCCAGAGCTCTGTCAGCCCCTGGTTCCAATATGTGCGATCTTGGCTCAGTGTGAAGTTCCATTCCCACCTTCTCAAGAATATAAATACGTGGGGAAGCTGAAGTGTAGGGAATGGAGGTGAGCCGGGAATGATCTAAAGGAAGCAGGTAGAGAAAGCTGACTTCTCCTAGAAGCTCTGTCCAGACGCACGTTTCTTGAAATCCACTCTTAACAGCAAGCAGCCCTTGAGACGCCCCCCTTCGCTCTCCAGTCACTCCACTGATTCTTGAAGTGATCAGTTTATGCCCAGAATGTTGCCTGTGGGCCCTCTGTTCTTAATTCTCACTATCTGAACACATTTTGTTTTGTAGTGAAGTGCTAGGAAAGTGTTCTTTCTTTCCAAGGAGTCAATGTGTTTACTGCCTGTGGATAATAAGGATTATAAAAGTAGCCATTTTCCCTTTTAATTTTGGCTGCCTGGGAGCTCAGAGACAAGCACTGGGAATTCTAATGAAGAGTCCAAAGTCTTGCTCTAAGAGCATTTGGGGCGGAGTAGGAGGTGGGGAAAGTGTTGACCTGGGGTCTAGAGGTCATTCCCTTACATGTGCCTTTCCCAACCCTAATATTTGACACATTTATTAGATTGTCCCCATTTTGAATAGAACTGGATTGGTCATGATCCTTTGTTTAGATTGTATTTATATTTTCTTCTTCTTGCATATGTTTCTGTAATAAAATTAATCCCTTGTGGAATGAGACAATAAATAAATCGCAAGTACAGAAGTAAGCAATACCTTTCCGGTAAGAAGAGAAATGATCATAGAAGCAGGAATGGGGTGGAGGGGAGACATCTAAATTACTTTGTGTGACAGTCTACACTTGGGGGTGAGGCAGCATTTTCTGGGAACAAGAACAGAGATGGAAAAGAGAGGAAAAAAATATACATCAGGAATAAATTCTCTGTGTGGGAAATGCCTATAGGTTTGTAGGGGCGGTGCAATCTTAAGCTCAACACAAGGGATTTCTGTGTTAAAGAATTCCCCTCTGTGACACACACACACACACATGCATGCACACAGATTCTACCTGATGTATAATGGTAGTTGGTAAATCCTACCTGCTATCATGGCATGGAATTAATAGAAGATGGAGGAAAAGATGGTTTCCATGATGTGATCTGACTGGCAATTAGAACACGCTGATGCAACAAAGCAAGCAAGCCAGTTTTGTTAAAAAGTGATAAAAGCAGGTGGGAATGGAAACTTGTACGGAAATAGTTCAGTCTCTCAGTCAACGGGAGAAAGCTTGAGTCGTCTCCCTTTTCCCCTGTCTCTAGTTTTTCCTTCTTTGCCCTTATCATTCCTTTTTTCTTAGTGTTTGACTATCTTCTGGGTCTCAGAAACTGTTGAGCACAGATATTTAGGAGGAAAGAAGAAATGCATTGCTCTGACATGCTGACATGTACATTTTCGTAAGTAATCTGTAAGAAGAAATGAATTTAAAATAAGAGTTGAATTTATGATTAGTGCTATAATAACATAGTCAGGTATACAGAGAGTCTGTGGACGGGTAGGATGGAGAAGGAGTTATTTTTGCTAGGACCATATTTCTTCTACTTTTTTTTTTTTTTTTTAAGATTTATTTATTTATTCTTACAGAACTAGGCTCCAGGCCAGAACTATGGTGGGTGAGAAGATTCTCCAGAGGAAGAGTGGGGAGCAAAACAGGAAAATTGACAAAGAACACTGCTGGGGGTAGTAGCGGGCGGGTCAGAAGAGGTCTGGTGCACCACATGGGTCAGCTCCCTGGCCAGGGATCGAACTCATGCTGGTGTGGCTTCAGAGAGCTTCATAATGCAGTGCTTTAACCCGTAGCCACCAGGGAGAGAACAGGGCCATATTTCTTAAACCATGTGAATTGATGATTGACTGGATGAAAGTCTTCCTCAGAAACTGGAGGAATTTGGAGCATCACATCTCATTTCCACTTTTCTTCTCATCAGGTAATGCTAAAATCGGAGGAAGGAAAACAAATGGGTTGTTGGTTATCTATTTTCTGCTTCAGTTTTGCTTAGATTATTATTTAACTCTCCAAAATTAACACCTGTTGGGATTTTCACAGACACACACAAAAAAATTAAATTCACCAAAGCAGCCAATGATCCATGTTTCAAATAAATTGCTACCACTTGCCTTATGCCACACTAAGGAGAGATTTGCAGATATCTGATGGCCATATTATGGATCGAGTTTATGAATTTTAGGCCTCTTGACTATCATTTTCCTTTAGTCATGCATTGATTCAATATATAAATTTTGAGTGTATGATAAAATTTATTTTTAGGAAGTATTTTAATTTTTCCAAATTATAGGGAACCTATATAAAATTGGGAAACCTCACATTCGATGTTAGATAAGTATATTTTTTATAAGATTTATTTATTTTGCATACAAGGACTGGAGCACAGGCCAGAGGTACAGGGTAGGGGGTTGAGAGGATTCACCAGGAACAGAGTGGGGAGCAGAACAGATTGACTGAAACACACTGCTGAGGGGAGCAGCGGGTGCTATAGGAAAGGTCTGCTGTACCATGTGGGTCACCTCCCTAGCCAGGGATCGAACTCATGGTGCACAGTGGCTATGGAGAGCTTCATAGTGCTGTGCTTTAACGTATTGCAACACTAGGGAGGGTCCAGTCAGATACATTTTGAGGCTTGTTTCTGGTTGGTTTAATGAACAGACTCAGCAGTGCTCCTGTCCCTCATGTAAACTCTCTGTTAGCACACTCAGCTTTCTCATCTCCAGGCACATGAAGGCTTTAAAGACCAGCAGCCAGACCTTATCTTTGTTTGCACAAAAAGGACATCATGATAATTGTCCACCACTCAGGTATTTTGCATAAACTTATTTCATTCTCAAACCATAATAAGGAGTGTTGGTGTTCTCTAAATGAAATGGGGAAACGGAGGCTTAGAAAAGCAAGTAAAAGAACTTTACTACTCATGTCAATTCAGAAGAGGCTAACTAGAAGTCCAAAAGAGGTAGTTGGATTAAATAGACTTTTTATAAATTCTAAAATGTATTCCTCTAACTACTAGGCTAAAGGATACTATTTTCTAGTCAAAGACAGTAACAGTCTGACATATAAGCGACTAAGACTCTCACAGGGGCTTCTACTGGTAGGGCCTCAGGACATACTGAGTAGAATGAGGGGCCATGCCATACTAATCTTTTTTTTTTTAATCTAAAAAGCAGGTTTATTATGAAAAGGGACAGAAAACTAAAAGACTCCTGCATAGACACAAAAGGGTAAAAAGAGCTGCCCCCAAAGGGACAGGTTTGCTGAGCGAGGTCTGCATAGTTGCAGGCAGGTGGCCTTGAGGAAGTGGCCTCTGCTGAAGGAGGCCAGTGGAGAGAAGCCCCGGCAAGTACAGGTCACTGGCGGGCAGGAGGCTGCTGTCCCATGCCATACTAATCTTACAGGAAACAAGAAGTTGGCTGTATGTAAAAGTTACCTCTACCGCATGTTCAGGGCAATTTACCATATCGCTGACTCCTTGAAGCACCTGTTTGAAAGTAGTTGTTGTTATCTTACTTTACAGCGTAAAACATAAAGCTGAGGGCCTCCCTGGTGGCACAGGAGTTAAAATCTCAGCACTATAAAGCTATTGCCAGCTACTGAGCATGAGTTCGATCCCCGGCCAGGGAGGTGACCCACATGGTGTAGCAGACCTCCCCTGTCTCACCTTTTGCTCCCCTCAGCAGAGTGTTGTAGTCAATCTGCCGGTTGTGCCCCCCACTCTGTCTCTGGTAAATCTCTTACTACTACTCCACCTCCATACTTCTGGACTACACTCATTTCTTATGCATAAATAAATTACAAAAAATAAAGTTGAGCTAAATTAAGTGACTTGATACTTGCTAGCTAGTCAAGTAAATCACCTTACACAGAGCCTTGGTCTCTCCTATATTAACAATGGAGAAAAAAAATCTCCTTTCAAAGTTATCATCCTGTGACATCAGTTAACTTATGTGAAATGACTGTTGAAATAACAGGTGAACAGAAGGTGCTCACTACTCATGCCAATTGTTATTATTTATTATCATCCTCATCACAGTCACCTAAAAGCATCACTGTTTTCATCACATGAAGGCCTCCTGACAACAATGTCCTTGTTTGTCTCCAACAGTAAATCATCACCCACCACCAATTAAATCCTCTTTAAAATTCAGGAAAGCTGCTACCACAGGTGAAGAGTATTGTAGGGCAAATGAAAAAAGTGTCACTTAGTAGTTTAGGAAATCGTGGTGGCCATAGAAATGTTCCTCTCAGAACTCCAACTGTAGACAGTGCCCTTGACCAATATCCTTAGCTGTTGCCTTTGGAGAGTCTTCCCAGCTTTTATATACAGAAACTGTGCTCACATCGGCTGCTTTCAGCCAATCCCTGAGCCTGGCCAAGAGTCTAGGTAGGCTGGTTGCTGGGAGACACAAGACCTCTCTGACTGGTTCCAAGAGCCATCATTGAATCTAATAGAACATTCTTAGCACAGTGCTGCAGTCTAAGACTTTTCTACCTATTCCTTCCTTCCTGTTTTATTCCTCAGGATTTAAACTTAAGTGGAGGATGGAGGGCACACCCAGGCTCTCCCTTCCCCATTTTTCTCTTACAATACTTTTCCCTGATACGTTCATTATAATCAGATCCTCTTCTGACATCTGCTTGTAATAAGAGAAAACTGAAAGAATTCCAGAGAGAAGAAAAAAAAAAAATTCCAGGCTATTTGGAGATTTCCCAGTACCTGATCTGTACCTTCAGTTAACTTATCTTTGAAAGAATTCACCTCTTGGGTCTCTACGTTTTCATCAAGCTGGGAAAAGACAAGGTTGTGGTAGATGTCTCTTCTAATTGCTTTTCTGATTCTGGAATTCTCAGTGTTGTCTGTAATATGGATTGATTAATTAATTAATTAAATATAAGGCACATTGTGCCTTATATTTTAGTGTTAGATAATAGTGGCACTAAATGGTTATTACTTGTAAATTATTCTTTCAACTTAAAAAAAAAAAACAAAACTATTGTTTTATCAAAGAGTAAATACTGCTTTGATTTTTGGCTCATGGATCCCAACATACTGTAACATAACAGCTACAACAAAAACATATCTTTGAAGGTTTGCCATCATTAACACTTCTGATCCAGAACTACTTATATAGTTCCAGGGTAAAGCATGCAATGTCTTTCTAATGGGTTTCCCTCAAAATTAAAATGTACTTTAATTAAATGAAATTTTATATGCATTATCACCATCAAAAGCTGACTTAAATTTCAACTTCTCTCTTAGATTAGTTTTGAATCAGTGGCAATAGTAGCAGTTTTAAATCCTATCGTGATAAAAAACACAATCTTACTCTTAGAAAGATTGCTTTTTCCTAAGTCAATACTTGATTCTTTAAAGGCACAATAGTTTTATTATTCACTTAGATGGCAAATAGATCAATATAGGATTTTTAATACAGAAGAAAAAGGTTATGGTATTTGTGCTAGAAGTATAAGAAACAACAGTTATTGTTTGCTCTTAATTAAGAGGCAAACACTGATAATCCATCTTTATCAATGGAATGGAACATGAGCCGGAAAGCCTGCTAGATTTAATCTAAAATAGAGTGTTGAGATTTTCTAAAATCTCTTACATATTTTCTCAGTGTAAGACTATTTTTTTAAATAATCTTGTTCTAAGGCTGTGATCAATGAAAACTTTAAGAAGGATTTACTGATGATGATAGGATTTTCTTCTCTTGAAAGATGCCACACTAGGGAAAATTGCATTAGTGAGAAATTATTTTTGAAACTCACTATTTGACAAAATTTTATGATATGTGTTTAAGACTTTGTTTTCAAAAGGTAATAGTCTTGGTGTGACAATTTATTCAGCCTTGTCACACAAGACCAGAAATAATAATCATTCCAGATTTTTGAGATGTTGTAAATTAAAATACAATTAAACTGATCTTAGGCGAAGTTCATCAATCACATGTTTAAATATAGCCTGTAGCACTTACATTTAAATTTAAATGAAAATATATATTTATTTAATTTATTTTTTATAAGATTTATTTTATTATGCATACAAGAACTGGGTACAGGTCAGAGTTGTGGGGGATGAGAGGATTCACCAGAGACAGAGTGGGGAGAAGAACAGGCAGATCCACTGAAATACACTGCTGAGGGGAGCAGCAGGGAAGTAGGAGAGGTCTGCTGCACCATGTGTGTCAGCAACCTGGATAGGAATTGAACTCGTGCTGCACTGGCTGTGGATAGCTTCATGGTGCTGCATTAGCTACTTGTGCCACCAGTAAGGGCCTTCCAAATATGTGCATTTAAATATTTACATCACAATTATTGACTTGTTCAAATTTGGGTTCAATTCAAATAAGCTGAGGCAGAAAAAAAGATAGTGCTGTTAATGCCCATAGAAATTAAGAACAGCATTCGGCTCCGTGAATGGAACCCAAGCTGTGGGAAAAGACTGAGCAAGTGGGTACATAGAGCTTGGGAGGTGGGGAGGAACAACTGGTGATCTGGTGAATGGGGCAGCTGCAAGGCTTGCAGCTCTTTCACCCACCTCCACAGCATAGGCCTGGAGGCTTGTTCTCGGCCTTAGTCACTAAGGCAGGGCCAGCAAGTTCACAAAGCCCCTGAGATATAGAGGGGAGGGGATATGGTTAGACTGAATCAAAAACAGGTCAAGAAAATATTCACAGAGATAATGGAAGAGAACTTCCCTAATGTGAAGAAGCAGATAAAAAGTAGACATCCAAGAAGCAAAAAGTACACCAAACTATCATGAGGACAGGAGAAATACAGCAAGACACATCATAGTAAAACTACCGAGAATACAGACAAGGAAAAGGTAATGAGAATGACAAGAGGGAAGAAACAAATAACCTATAAAGGGAAACTGACCAGGCTGACATCAGACTTCTCTGAAGAAACACCACGGGCAAGAAGAGAGTGGAGGGACATACTCAACAAACTTCAAAGCATTAAATGTCAACCAAGAATACTGTATCCTGCGAAGCTCTCCTTCCTCTATGAAGAAAGAATAAGGACATTTTCATCCGTAAATCAATTTTATATATATATGTGTGTGTGTGTAAGAAATTAATAACGGGACTAAAACTACACTGCTGTTTGGTAGGAATAACCTGCCTCAACTTAATTTGTGATCAGATGAGCTAACATTTCAGCCAGGAAGAGACCAAGAATATTAGTTATCTTTCCAGAAGAAAGTAAAAAAAAAATGAGAGCAGGGATACAGTGTTCTCTATGTTATTTTGAAAAACTCCTACAATTTCTCTTCTCCAGGGTAGAAGTTAGAATATTTAGACTGTTCTACCAACTCAGTCTCACTGGGATGTTTATGCCTAGAATGTAGTAATAATTATGACTGTTTTAAAATCTGATACAACAGCATGTGACTGGCCATGATTCTGACATTTATATTTTTGAAGCCCACTTGTAAAGTATACTAAATTCTCTGTTTCTCGGTGGGTAGAGGTGAACTCATTAAATGTTTGTGAAGAGGCTTTCTTTCAACCACAATGGTCTTTGACTATGCCCTTCTCTCTCTCCTCTTTCCCTCTCTCCCCTTTCCTGCTTCTTTAAAAAACAGTCAAAGAAAACACCACAGGTTTCACTGTGTTCAAATATTTTAGATCTTTACTACCAAGTGGGTCTTCATTTGGAAAGTATCTTCCTTTCCTTTCACCCACTGCATTTTAATTCTAATAAAAATATTTTTCCAAAATAAAGTAACTTATAGCATAGAAGAGGCAGATTACGTTGGCCTTAATTATTAGCACTTATAAATGGTTATTGCTAAGTCTCAGTTGTCATATATTTTCAGAAAAAAATATTTTCTTTTTAAATAAGCCTGGCAATATATCCTGCCAACACCTATCTTCAGTTACTAAGATGCTCTTCCATCTGTTGCATTCTCTCATTTCCTTATCTTACTCTTGTCATGCATTCTCTCCAGGTTGGTTTGTTTTCTCCCGTTACTGCCAAAAGTTCTAGCCAAGCTATTTGCCAACCCCACACTTTCTGCCAGTCAAATATTTTGAATGAATACTTGGGTTTCCTTAGCTGAACACCCTGGGCATTTTTCCCCCTTATCTTAAGGTTAGAAAATCTTCTCAATACTGTAGAGTATTAAAAACTTACCTAATTATCCATTTTCATAAAGTGGGAAAATCACCCCAAGTAATTATTGTAGCTATTGCAATCGTCATCATCATCACCACCACCATATTGTTAATTGTATATTTACATATTTGGAGAATACTGGAGAGTAGCAGCAAATATTAGGAATGTGTTCAAGAGTTTACAGTCATAATTGCACTGAATGAAAGCAACAGCATCACCTAATTAAACAAGCCAGTAACCCGGAATTCTCTTTAGACTAGAGATTTCAGATGGATCATTGATTGGCTCTACTCTGTAGGCAGATGTGTTCTTTACCACAACAGTTTTTGAAACCTAATAAGCAAGAATCTTAAACAAACAAACAATATATATACACCCTCCCTGGGGGTGTAACAGGTTAAAACAGCACTATGAAGCTACCCTCAGCCACTGCAGTCAGAAGTTCCATCGCCCGCCAGGGAGCTGACCCACACAGTGCAGCAGACCTCTCCTGAGCCGCCCACTGCTGCCCTCTGCAGTGTGTTTCAGTACATCTGCCTGTTCTGCTCCTGATTCTGGCCTGTACCCCACCTAGTTCTTATGTGTGCATCAGTAAATCTTAAAAAAAAAAAAAAAATGATTTTTTTCCTTTTTGGCAGAAAGAGTAGTAGATTTGGCAACAGTTCTGATTTCTCTATAAGGTCACCTAACAAGTGAATTCCTCAGCCTTTTGCTACTGCCTCTACCATGCTTTAGCCTTTCTGCTGCCTCCATCACTCATCTTATTCCTGTCCAACCCCAAAAATCATTTGAATTTTTGAAACCTGTTCAGTTCCTCTATGTTACTCATTACCTCGACATGGTCAGCAAGTTCAGGCAACCTTATCCTTCAAATCAGGTTTTGACAAACTTTTCTTCTAATGGAACAGGTAGGATATGTGTTAGTCTCTTCTCTCTGCTGTGGTTCCATTGTCGTCATAGGTTAAAAAAACAAACAAAAAAAACCCTATATTCTGATACAGCTTTATTTACAGAAACAGGCTGCAAGCTGGATGTCATCCATAAGCTGTCATTTGTTTTGTCCTTCTCTAGATGACCGTGTGACAGATGTTTTATCCAGAATATTATATTCATGAAATGCTCTGTGAACAAGGATTCAGTAAAATATATTCACCTATCAGAAATTTAAATTATCTAGAAAATGATACTATTCTAACACCTTCACATTTCTTTATCTGTGGTACACACAATCATATCCAACTACACAATCTTCATTTTAAATTTATCCTCTCTTACTACTTCAAGGTACAATTTGAACATATTCTCTGCAAATATTAATCTGATACCACTTTGCCTTCTTCACTGGCACCAATCTCCTTCCAATCCTTGGTTCTTAAACAAGCCAGTATTTTTTTTTTTGGGGGGGTGTCTTAAAATATTACTGTGACTACATATGAGACTGAAATGGGAAAAGTTACCTGCTTAAAAGTAAGTTTCTTTTGCTGGAGCCCTAATTTCCATTTCAGGGGAAATGGTGCTAGTTCTGTGTATCCTCTACTCTATACCGACACAAGCACACTATGAATGTGGGTGTGTGCACGTGTGCATCATGCATCATCTTCATCTTTTTCTCTAACACATTTGAAAATACTAAAAAAAAAAAAATTAAAATTAAAATAAGAATTTAAGTACCATTCATTCAATGCTGTCTTATTATCTATTATCAGAATTAGAACTCGTAGTAGAGAAGATAGATACAAAGCCTATTTTGATCTGACTATTTCCAATTTCCAGATTTACTTCCCAACTCTACTCTTTGTAAAATTTCTTAAGCCCTCTGGACCTTACCTTTTCTGTCTTTGAAATGGAATGGAGAGAGGAACCAACACATCATCACCAATATTTAGTGGGCAATGGCTATAAAATGTGAATGATACACAAGTAGTCAGTTAATGGTAAGCTGGGGTTCTGAGGAATACTGACCATCTGGAAAGTTTGAAAGTCACTGTGCTGACGAGGTATTGCCAACCAAAACATGATATGCCATGGCATTTTGGAGCTTAAAAATTATTTTAAGTGTGTAATTCAATGTCGTCCTCACTCAGGCGTCAACAACTATTCATTTATTCTCTCAATCATAGTAACGAGCATATTAGTTAACTAACACTGACAGGATCATTGATTTCAGGGAACTTAGGTTGGATAAGGTGTTTAGTCAACTAGTGTGTACGTGATGATTGTATGATATGGTGAAGATTCCACAGGTACCATCCAGAGTACCAGGTGGAAGGGTAGCTGACCATTGAAATTATGTATCTGGGCTATGGGACCATTTCTCTAGGTGGGTACCATTATCTTAAAATAGAAAATGTTAATTTTGGCTCTGAGATTGAGGAAAACAGGCCCTTTTTTTGGGGGGGGGCCCAGAAATCTTCCAGAAACGTACTTATAACCTGAGCCCAGCAGGAAAGATCATTAGAATTCTTGTAGAATTTAGATATTTCCTCTTAGACTTCAGAACATTTAGTAAAAAAAAAAGCAAGTTTCTGCTGCAATAGAGTGTTAGCGGGAAGATGAAAAGTAAAAATAGAACAAAGTAACAACAAAGGACCTCACGCTAACTTCATGGCTAAGCGCAACAACTCAAATGGCCAAACATCTCATCTGCTGCTTTCTTTGTTATTTCTGATTGAAGTTAGAGGGACAGAATGAAGAAGATGCAACTCCATGTTTAGGAAATGTTGGCTCATCTACTTTTCTTGAGATATGACATGCATTTGGGAAGGCATGTAATCAAATGGTTGTCAGAGCTTGGTAGATAGGATTAGAGTTTTGTTTTCTGAAGCCAGACAAAGAGAAGTCATTGAATCACGGGTGCAACTTCTAATAATGCTGAGAATTGACTAAAGAAAAAAAAAAAACATTTCCTGTGCAGCTCTTTTATGATAGGCAGTGGCTTTATAGACATTATCTTATTAGTCCATCTAGTAACCACAGGAAGTAAACATTAATATTCCTGTTTTAGAGATGAAGAAATACTAGCTAAGTTGCTGGGATAAATATGAGCAATTTAGGAAAACCTGTATTTCAGTCCTGCTAGGAATGCATTTACCAGACTTCAGGTGTGTGTGAGTGTGTGTGAGTGTGTGTGTACGCGCGTGTGTTGTGTGTGTGTGCATACCAGGTTTTTACCATACTCTGAAACGAGTGTGCTTTCCCATCAAAGCATCATGAAGGAAGTGAAGCTTTTTCTAGCTATGTGACCTTCCTTTACAGCTGAAATAAAGCAGACTCTTTGAAATGTAAGTGGGCTTCACCATGATCGATCTGAACTGCTAACTCAAGTACTGAGGCTCTCCTGGCTCATCGGAGGCCCAGAGCCCTGTCTTGGTTGTGTACCCAGTGACCAGCCCTAAACACTGTTCCACTGAGGGTTTGCGGTTTAATTACCTTGAACAACAAGTAGTCAAAGAGCCCATCAATACAGATTGATTTGGAGCTAGCAGGGTGCTGCTGAGGTGCTCCAGAGGGGAGCGCGCTTCTCTGACCAGGAGAGGAGTGACAGCTGGCAGGGTCTGTTTCAGCTGCAGAGGCTTGAGGCAGGGGGCCAGGAGAGCAGTGCCGTGAGCGCCTAGTTTTCCATGACGAGGGCACACTCGGCCTCGGGGGGCCATCAGCACGCAGGGTTAGCGGTGCGCTCCTCTGTATCAGGATGCACAACAGTCAGAATCTTCCGCTAGCTCCGGTGTGTCCTGCAGTCTGTGTGCGTGCACACACGTGTGTGTGAGGTACTCTGAGATCTTTTCAGTGAAAAGCACTGAGACAGTGATAAAAGACCTTAGGTGACATAACTTTTTTTCCATGTATGTTTTGGGTCTTCTTTCCTTCACCTGAAATACTTGGCTACCTCTGTGGTGTCTCCTATCAGCTTTCTCAGCTCAGCTCATTTGTGAAGCCATCCTTGACTCCACTCATAATCCTCTTTTTTTTTTGCTTTGTGCCTTCCTCTATGGGTTTGTTCAATGCTGTTATTTTCCATGTGTCTCTCAACTTTCAAGGGCAGGGTCACTGCCTTTATACTTTTTCTGTCCCTCCTACCAACCCCAATAGGTAGAGCACAAACACCCTTTGACTTTAATTGAATTAAACAAATAGCAAATGAATATTTTCAGTTTCACCATATGAAGGCCAAATGGGGTTAATTTGCTGAATATTCTAGAGAAACATTGAATAAGAAATCAAATGCCATTTTCTCTCCCAAATCCAGTGCTTCCCCCTCCTTACAGTTTCCTGGTTTGTGATGAAAAATGTAAAGCTGTCGGTGTTTTATGAATCTTGCCACTAGCCTACAAAACCTTTCAAATATGATTCAATTTCATGCAGACAGAGACTCAGAGCAACTTGGCAGTTAACAGCTAATGGCTTTTAAGGGTTTAAGTCAGCCCTAAACATTATTCCAATGAGTTTTTGTGGTTTAATTACCTTAAAACATTAAGTAGTCAAAGAGCCCATCAATACAGCTACATTTAGAGATATCAGATGTGCACTGCTCACAAATACTGCCTTGAAGGTGTCTAATACAGCATCTTATTTTGCCAAAAAGCTTGTAAAAAATAGTTTACGTCTACCTGTTTGAGCCTAATGATGTGCGCAGTCATTAAGCTGAGAGAAAAGGGGATTCAAAATGATGCTCCTGTCAGCCAGGAAGAGCTTTCTAGAGTAAGGGACAGAGCAGCTGCTGCCTTTGTCCCCCCACCTTCACCTGGTTCTGCTTAAGCTGGGTTCTTGGTGCCCTCCAGTCTGGATTTCAGCAGTTCTGGGTTCAAATATCACCTTTCTATAGTGGTTGTACCAATTTGCATTCCCACCATCAGTGAAGGAGAGTTCCTTTCTCTCCACACATCCTCACCAACATTTGTTGTTGTTAGTTTTTTGGATATGTACCATTCTCACTGGTGTGAGGTGGCATCTCATTGTGATTTCGATGCATTTCCCTGATTATAAGGGATGTTTAACACTTCTTTCATATGCCTGTTGGCCCATCTGCACTTCCTCTTTGGATAGTTGTCTTTTAAGTTCTGAGAGCTGTGTGGAGGGAGCTACCCTATGACCCAGCAATTCCACTCCTAGAGCTCTACCTAAACGATATAAAAGCATTGATTCAAAAGGATACATGCACCACCATGTTTATTGCAGCACTATTTCCAGTAGTTAAATCCTGCAAACAACCCAAATGCCCAAAACTAAATGATTGGATCAAGAAAATGTGGTCACAAAGTCGACTACTACTCAGCAATCCAAAAAGAGAAACTCATTCACAGCAACATGGATGGAGCTAGAAGGGCAAAGTAGTAGAGGGGGGAAGTAAACATTGTTTTAAAATGAATAACCATGTAGATAAATATATAAATTAATAAAAAATAAGAAAAAATCAAATATCACCTCTGTGACTTGTAGGGAGGCAATATGACAGAAAAATAAGTCTCGGGAAGAATAATAACAATGATAACATAGCTAGATGTTTGTGAAGATTTGTAATGATGCATGTAGCAATGTTAATATAATAGCTGATGTGGTAGGCACTGACCACTTCTTTTTTGGCAGTGATGCACAAGTGAATTGGTGGTGGGAATTCTGTGGGGACTACACCTGAAAGGAGAAAGTAAACATTATCCAAAAATGAACAATGATGTAAATATATATATAAGGAAGTAAATTTAAAAAAAAAAAACTTTTTTCACAAGTGATTTTTATAGCTATAGAGGGAAAAAAAGTGAACTTGAAGCGTCAGTAACCAATTTTAAGGCTGTAAAAAATGGGCCTAACAGCTCCATGGTGGTTTTCCTTATTTGAACGGTAATTAAAGAAACCAAAGGTTGTCACTTACTTTTACACAGTGTTTCAGATATTTTCTTCTGCAAACCTCATTTCTATCCTTGGATTCACAATACCTTCATTACTCTTTTCAAGTCAAATCACATCCCAATTCTCAAAAATTCAAATTGGCCTAAGATCCCCCACTAACAAAATGTTAATATTTATGAGAAATGCATTTGGGGGTTCAGAGATAGAAAGAGAAACCTTCAGGGAGGCAGAGATGAGTTATTGGCCTGCTATAGAATGTGTCACTTGGAAAGAGCTGCTTTGCAGGGAGAGATGATTCAAATGCACAATTTCAGGGGCAATGCAATCTAGTTTACTAATCTCTCATTATACTAAGGTGAGGCTTTTGTGAATGCTGACTGCTCATTAGCATCTCCATCCCAACAAAGAATCCAGCTAATGGGTGCCAGTTTTATTCTCATTATTGAACAATTCAAATGTTTGCATTCCTTTCATTAAGCTGTCATTTAAAAAATGAAGAGGAGCAAAAGGCAAAGGTAGATCTTTTGAACCGTATAATCACAGGCCTTCTGTGTTAGATAATATTTATTTACTTTTAATGTGATGCTCATGGAGTAATTTAAATGAAATCCTCATGACCTCTGGCGTTATGTGTTCCCCTCCTGAGCCACCATCCCCGGCTGCCCCTTGAGGACGTGACATTTCTTCCTTCCTCACATTCTGTTTTTACTTCCACAGCCAACTTCTTGTCTCTCTCTTCCCAATAATTGAACTCAGTTTTGAGACTGTACCTGAAATCTGTTGGTCAGTTTGATCTAGTGTTTGTCAAAGTGTTCTTGCTGATTAACTGGTTAGAGGAAAATGTAGTTTGTTTTTTTTTTTTCCTCTTTAATGAGATCACATGGAAGTTGGACAGGCGATTAGAAAGCTATAACTTAACATCTGTTAGTTGAAGCTTGGCAAACCAATTCCCCAAAGTTGGCGTCGAACCCCTTTGAGTGAGTTAAACTCCACATGCTAGCTCAGAGATTGCAATTAGATTATAATATGGTATCTATTGATAGTGACTTAAAATAGGAGGAATATAGATTTCTGATTTTTTATTTAGGCTGCAGATGGTATTGTTCTTGTCACGTAGTGACCTACTAAAAGAAAAGTCATAATCATAAACCCCAGCATCTTCAGTACCCAATATTTGAATGTATCTAGAAGGTGCTCTGAGGAGGAGCTCCGTGTGAGAAGCATAGCACTGGTGTGAGAAGCAATGAAGCAAAGCACATTAAATGCATATGTAAATTTTATTGCACTGTATAAATTTAAGGTGTCATTAGATTAACAGAATAATGATTAACTGGTCACCATTTATTAGTTTTTAATTGTCTTAATAATAATGATAACAGAAAGTACTAGGGTAATTATAAACCTGCCTGTAGCTGGATGAGCATGAGTTTGGAGTCCAATAGACCTAAATTAACCCCGAGGTTTCATTCCCATAATTCCGTGACATTGGACAATAGGGTTTGCCTCTATGAAATGTGGATCCTAATTCCCACTTCCTGCTTTGTTTTAAATGTGAGAGAGATAATGTACCTAAGCATCAAGCATAGAGTCTGACTCAGAGCTACTCAATATTCAGCAGAGCAGTGACAGCAGTAACTTAGCATTATAATCCTTGCTGCAAGAATTTCCCTCATAAAGCAAGAATGAGCTCCTCAAGATGGGAAACAGAGGCAGTGCACCTTCACAGGGCCAGAGGAACAGGCACCAGTGAAGCAGAGAGAGTGGAGAGCCCTTGGCCCGGATTCTGGCTGTTGAAGGGGTGTCTGGCAGATGTGGCCAACCAGACAGACACACTTTTTCTTTGGGGTCATTTGGATGATCTGTTTTATAGGACACACAAGAGAAAACATTTCCACTGAGAAACATCTTGTTTCATGCAAACACACCATTAAAGTCACTTGAAAGCTACTGTTCTTGGTCAGCATCACTGGCTTCTACCAGAAGAGGAATAGGAATCAAGTTTCATTGATGTTTCTATGGAGAAGGAAACCATTGAGCACTTTCCATATGCCTCTGGGCTAGGTTCATCATGAACTGGCTTTAAGATTTTATAGGGAAGTTGCTGAATTGCTCTAAGTATCAGTGACCTCATCAGTGAAAGTAAAAGGCAATGAGATCTGATAAACAGGAAAGCCTTGTGCCTCTCTGACTGAATCTGATCTGAACTTAACCCTCCCATCAAGGACCAGGCACAGGTTTGGCAGGTGATGTTTCTCCCCTTCTGTGCTCATGCCTACTGAGCGGGGTTCCATTCCTCCAGGACCTTATGCCAGGGTAATCTCCAGGAAAAGCCAAGGATCTAAGTTCCCTGCCCCACCTAAGGAAGTGTGGCGCTTGGCAGGGAGGGGAAGTTACAGAAGACAGGGTTCCCTGCCCCACCTCAGCTGGGCATGGAGGGCAAGTTACGGGAGACAGGGAGAAGGAAGAAGATCAGGAAGACCTGGAAGAGTCAGGTGGATCAAGTGAACAAGCTATATTGCTTCTTAGCCTTGGATTTGTATCAGGGATTCAGGGGACATGGAAAGAGACCCTTGAAAGAAACAGAGACATTGGTGAGAGACCTTGGGGAGGTTGACAGTGGGAGCTGTTATCTTGACTTGGGTTTGGTTTTGGTCCTTTTATTAACCCAGACGTGCCTGCCCCCTTCTGTGCCTTTCCATCCACGCCCACCAGAAGGTGCCTTAGATTTGTGGCAAACTTTGGGCCAACCCTATTTGATTGGGCATTTACCCACAAAGGGATGGGTATTCGGTTGTTTAATTGGAAACTATTTTAACTATATTCTTTTTTTTTAATGCTCTTTATTACACACTGATTGTATTAAAGTTATTTTCTATTGAAAGTCTTAGGCACTAGAGTATGTTTTGTTTCGATGTGGCAGATGGCAAACACTATTTAGAGTGGGAAGGTTTGTGGGTGCTGGGTTGGCTCTTCTGTTTTCTAACAACCTCATTCTTACCACAAGGATCTTCCTCCATGACCAGGTGGCTCAGATACAATCTTGTTGCCTGCTTCTTACATATTGTGCTTCTGTTTCGTTATATTCCGCATCATGGTTGTCAAGTCAGATCAAGCCCTCTCCCCTTCTCTCATTAACCAGACCATGGACTAGTGCAGTGAAACCACTCTCAATAGATATTGTTAACTTTATGTCCGAACTCATTAAGAAGGGATGGACTAAATTTCAGCTAAAATAAAAATCATGTATCTTCATCATCCTCATCATTGAATTGTGGAGTGTTTTCATTATGGTGGTTCCTCCCAAGTTCAGATGCTGAAGTCCTAGTCCTCAAGCTGGTGATACTTGGAGGTAGGACATTTGGGAAGTGATTAGGGTATGAAGTTGTACTCTTGGGACTGAGGTAAAGGTTTTTTTTTATTTATACAGAACCTGGGTGCAGGCCAAAGGTGCAGGGGCGGTGAGAGGATTCCCCAGAGACAGAGTGGGGAACAGAATAGGTAGATAGACGAAGTACTCTAATGAGGGGAGCAGCAGGTGAGACAATAGAGGTCTGCTGCACCATGCGGATCACCTCTGGGGCCAAGGATCAAACTTGCACTGAAGTGGCTGCAGCCAGCTTGCAGTGCCACCAGGAAGGGCCCTAAAAGTTCTTCTAAGAGAGGCACCACAGAGTTCTTTAGGCCCCTTGCACCATATGAGGAAACCCCAAGATGCTACAAACCTGAGAGGGACTGCTCTAGAACCTGACCGTGCTGGCACCCTGATTTCAGACTTCCAGCTTTCCAAACTCTGAGAAAAGAATCTCTGTGACTTACAAATCACCAAGTGTTTGTTTTTGTTTGTTTTTACTATAGAAGCTGTAGTGGCTAGAACAGTTGTCACTGAGCTAAACTTCCTATGTTATCTCTGTGTCCAGTAGTTTTGCTGCAAGGAGTTTCAGAGAAGGTGGCATCACTAATTGGTCGATAGGCCATTTTATTGTGAAAAAGTGAAGAAAGGTTGACAGTTTGGTTCATTGATCCATTGACAAATCAATCATTTTCTGGCATAGTAATATACAATCTGACTTTATAGTCTTGTTATTTCATGCTTCCACTTAAGTCTGGTTGTTCCTAGGAAGGGTGAAGGGTAACCAGCAAACCCAAACTTGCCTATGCTAAAAAAGTTCTGACATCTGCCACATCAAAACATAATTTAGTGTGTAAGAATTTTAGTGTAAAGGAACTTAAATATAATTAGTATAAACAAAGACAACAAAATAAGAATGAAGTTTTTAAATCGAGTGCCCAAAGTTACCCATTCCCTCATGGATAAATGCCCTGCTGAACAGACTTAGCTCAAAGCACCGCCAAAGCCCCAAAGTTTGTCTAAAGCACCTTTTGGATCCATAGGAAAGGGAAAGAAATGGCCAGACAAATCTGAAGGAAAAGAGCAAAAAATTCAAAATCAAGATAAAAGCTGCCATTTTTCGCCTCCCTACAGGGCTCTTACCCACATCTGTTTTAACCATTCCAAGACCAAGAAGCAAACGCCACTTCATCCCTGTGTCTCTGTTTCACGTGACTCCTCCAAGTCTCCTTATTCTCCATCCTGTTTGCTTCCTTCCAAGTTTCTCTCCCTCCCTGCTCAGCTCCACCCTTGGGTGGAGCAGGGACCCTGGACTCTTCCCGTTCCCCAGGGTACCACCCCATTAAATACAAAGCAAGAATATTGCTATGCCTGTCCGAAGTCCTGGGAGACTAGTACTTAGGTATAACACACACACACCTACAGGCTGTGGTCTTTAAAGTATTTTTGTCAGTATATCTGAATATTCTGTATTTTATGTTTTTCACATTACATTTGTGTTAGAGTATTTTGTATTTTTAATTTTGTTATCAGTTTTTCATGTTTCATGACGTCTCTGTGAATTTGTTTTTCTTCCCCTCTTTTACAGCAGAATTGCTTAAACAGCCAAATTTAGGACCGATTGTGTGAAGAAAATGTTTGTAACAAAAACCTTTCCCAGCAGAACTGCTTGTAAGAAGATGCTGGAAGAGAAACTACCTAGGACTATTTTATTTGATTGCTAAAGCAACATTATAAGGTAAGGGATATTATTCTCCCACCTTATAGATGAGGAAGCCAACGCTTGTTTTGGTGGATAATCTGCCCACTTTTAGTGCTACTACAGAAGATTCTGGAGTTGGAATGGCATGTTCTGGTTTTTATCTTCTGCTTAAACTCTGTATACATTGTTTTCTAAAAGCCTGTGTCTAAGTAGCTGAAACTCATATTTTCATGCTACATAACTTAACTTTCTATGGGACATTATTCCTGTGTGTCTACAAAGAGATTATTTGTTCATTTTCTCGAGAAAGTGTCGTTATCGCTAAGAAAAGTTCCTATTCATATTAGAGTCAGCAGTGTGGCAACTGTAAGCACAGCTTCTCATTAGTGTCTGTGGATAATATGTTCCTGAATTGTTTTAATTTATAGGCGAACTAGAGGAATATTATGCACATCAGTCTTATAAATAATGTGACGTAAATAACAGTTGCATTTAGTGCCAAAGCAATTATTTCCTCCTGAAGTAATCATTCATTTTTTAGTAAGAACCTGAAATTTGCATCCAGCATTGTCTCTTTCCATCATTTGGGGGAAGCTCCTCTATTCAGTTGCCAGGAAGTTTAATACCAGCAAATAATTAGTTTTCCTTTGAGAATTGTCAAGATCTACTGACATTTTATTTTGGCCTGCAGTAAAAAGCAAGTGATACTAGTACCTATTTTGCTGTCAGCTTTGTAGAATTGTTGTGGAGTTGCTGGAACGAATCTCCAGTGCCTGGTGCTGTGCTCAGCTCATTCGTGTATCCATTCATTCTGTAATTGTGCAGAGACATGTACTATATGTTGGGCCCGCAGTAGTGAATGCAGTAGAAATCAACAGACTAAAACACTGATTCCAGGAACATTTTTGTCCAGGGGAAGGTGCAGAGAATTTAAAAAGGAAAACATATTTTGTATATTTTATCAGCTCTATAAAAATAGAGACCATAAGGCCAGTAGCTTAATGACAGGAACTATGAGGACTGGGTTTTAAGTAGGTTGCTGAAGTGTAGGGTCCCTCAGGCCTGGAGGGCAAAGGTATATAAGGAAGAGGGATGGGAGCACGTGACTCGTTGGAGTTAGAAACCACTGAATGTTTTGGAGGAAATGAATGAAGCTGGAAGATGAATTATGACCCTGGTGTGGTCATAGAACTTTATGGAAAAAACAATGACATTCACAAAATTAAGGAATTTTCTCTGGGCCATCTAGCCAATTAGCGATCATCTGATTATAGGTTTCTCTGACTGCAAATCCTGGCTTACTTCTCATAAGTCCTCAGAAATGAATCACGCAACAAAATAATTATAATTTGTATTGGTAATGATAATAGCTAAACTGATTTAGTGCTCCTGTGTGTTAAACATCCTTCTAATCACTTTTCACGCACTGTAGGGCTTAATCCTCACATGAAACCTATGAGGTATTTTAATCTTTTCATGAAGCTTATTATTGTGTGCACCATACAAATATGTGGGATGAAATGGTTTGTACATATCACAGAACTATACTCATGGACAAGCTTGAATTTGACCCCAGACTTGGAGGACACTTCGTTAAAGGTTAGCCATTTAGGCCCCATTGTAATGATAGATTAAAACATTTTTTATAAAGCTATTTAGCATTTACTCAAATGTTTTAAGTATGATCAAAATCTTTTTATTGAATTGTGTGAAAGTGAGTTGTTGACATGATGTATTACATCCCTGGGAAATGCTTGCCTCTAATATATACAAGCAAGACTTTCTTTTACATTAGCACAATACAAATATCAACATCTGAAAATTGAAATTGATGTTTTTATCCTTGATGTAAGGCTTGATTCAATTTTAACTTACTGTGCCAGTAGCGTCTCTATAGCAAAAAATGCCCAGTCCTCCATCATATATTGTGTATAGTTGTCACGTCAATTTGGGTCTCCTCATAGCCCTGGAGTCCCGCCATGCTGTGCTCAACTTTCATGACCTTTTCACTTTATAGACTTACAGCTTATAGGTCACTTGTTTTATATAACTTTCCCCAGTTTGGGTTGATCTGGTGTTTCCTTGTAATTAGATTCATGTTACACAGTGTTTGGGCAAGCATATGACAGACCTATCGACAATTTCCATATGTCCCAATTTTGAAGATAATCTCATTACTGGCTTGATGACAGTGGGGTCTGTGATCTGGGCTGCTGAGCACCAGCGTCCTGTGCTGCTCTGCTGCCACCCCTCCCGCAATGTTCAGCACCCTTAAGCCCCCGTGCCCTCCTGACGGGTGTAGGACAGAATTACAGAGGAAGCAAGAGGAAAGGAAGGAAGGTAGAACAGAAAGAAATCAATTGCTTTTATTTGTGACGAGCACTCAGAACGAGGCTAGCTGAGATAACGTTGAACACATTGTTCTTCCTCATGATACACCATAGAAATTATTTCCCAGGCCCAAAACATCAACAGTGATTAGAAAACCACTGCTCATCTGAAATCAGCATCTACCAACAATACACAACTAGAATATGGAAAGTCAGAGAGAACCTGGTATTGACAGAAGGATCAGTAGTGTGTGTTATAAACATGTATCTCTAGTGACTTCCCAGGTGCTATGATCTCTTCATCTGCCTCTTCTTGTTCAGTTGTCCCCTCAGTGTTTGCAGGAAGTAGGCTGTTTTTTTACCTGCCAGAGTCTATTGTTATTATTTATCACTCAACATCTTTTTCTTCGCTGCTCTGGACAGCATACATGTGAAACTGGAGAATACAGTGCAGCTTCCCCTCACTTAGATACCAGATAGCTGTTGAGCCCCTTGTCCATGAAAACCATAAGCCTAGTATTGATAGGATGAAGTTTCATCAAGCTCGGGATCTACTTACAAGTTGACTTTAGTCATATGACTGTCTTATTTAATGGTCAGTGTCTTTACCTCTAATATGATTATAAATCTGTGGCAGCCATTAATGTTATGAGGACAAAATAAAATAGTACTTTGCTATTTTCTCTCTCCACCTAAGTTGTATTTGTGAATTATGTGGAGGTCAATTTATGTATTATGGAGTTCTTCCCTCCAGATTGAGTTTTTGATGCTTTTTTCTCTGCACTTAGCAAAGTCACGTGTAGCACAAAATGCACTTGATGTTTTTGTGAATTGAAGGATGGATGGTAATGAAATTGTGGGGTAGTTTGATTAATGAAAAAGAGGATAAAAGCTTAAATGTATGAAAGGATAAGTGGGCTAAAGAATAGACAATTATGACAAAATCAGGGGTGAGGGACTCAATATTCACTGGACACCCATCATTATTAAGCAATTAATTGTATATTTTACCTACATTGTGTTATTATTATCTCATCAGGTAATTAAGTTATAGAAGAGAAAAACAAATTTTGAGAAAGTAAAAAATAAAAAAAAAATACATTCTTTTAACAGTACTGAACGTGTGTGTTGTCCACACAGGAGTTACTAAGAAAACTGAACAGGGTCTATAAACTGTTAAGAAAAATTACACAGTCCAATTAGAAGGGAGAAAAATGAAAAGTTCAGTGAGGCTTTCCAAATACAAACAAGCCTGTGGTCTTCTCTAGAAGAGACATAATTTTCTGTATCTTGATTCAATTCAGCGATGTCAGAGATGAAGAATTAGACCTGTGGAGCATATTTGAACACTAATTCGTGAGGGGTTGTCTGAAGAAATAATTTAAAGACTCATACAGATCACCCTTACCACAACATTTGTAATTTCTTGGTGAAATTTCATTCCTGTGAGTAGATGGTGCAAACTAAAATGTGAGGAAATGGAAATTAGCATGGAGGAGGTGTTAAAGAATTCAAAAAGGAAAATACCTACCTAGCAGCCCATTTATATAGTAGATAGTGGTGTAATGTGAGGGCATTTCCATTTCTAGAATGCAGTTGTAGTTCATTAGGAAGGAAAGCTAGAGATCTATGTGAAAGTAGGTTGCCTGTCTGTCCTCCAGGGTCTCTAGCCTAAAGTAGTGAGGACTGGGGGGGAAATACAGCTAGCTTCGGAGACATGATGGATTTTAGTACATCAGTGTGAGGGAGTCCTGGCGGAAAACTGAGAACATGGCCCTTAATAGTCTGAAGGAGTTACTGTTACTGTTGTTACTGGTTCTCTAAAACGAATGAAATTTTATTTTACTTTTTTTTTTCTTGATTATGAAATATGAGTAGGAGAGACATGGAAATCCATCAGAGAGAAGTTGAGGCATGTCTGTAAAGGAAAACACAAGCAGATGCATATTTGTGTCTTTAAATGATTCCCTCGGCTGTCTTGGTTCCATGTGACTGACAGGCAAAGGTTCAAGTCGGGGAGGAACAACTGAGTCTGGGAAAGCTGAGGCAAGCTGGGTCTGATGTGAACCCCAAAGGGAAGGCCCAGCAGCACATCCATGTCCTTAATTACTGTCATTTGGGAGCCTCTTCAAATAATACACTCTCTCTCACACACACACACACATACACACACACAATGTATTTAGAGACAACTTCCAAACATAGGCATGCACATAGACACTTAGAAATACGATGTATGTACACAATATATGTACACATGTACATATACATATATGTGCATGTACACATACATACATGCATTATATATTTGGAAGGACCAGTTAACAGCCACGATTTTAGTCATTGTTAATACTTGCAGACAAAAGAGTGAGCTTGACAATTGTCTCCTCCTTTCCTTTAAACTTTGTGTTGTTTTCCATCATAGGAATGGTCACATCTTGGTTCTTCTTTAATGATGTGACTATTTTACTGCACAGTACACAAAACTTGAATGGATGAAAAAACAATGCATGTACTCTCTTATTACTGTGATTGCTGATGAAGGGAGAACCTGATAGGGTTAGGAAAACCTGAATGACCCAGGCTCAGGCCTGGCTCAGACTTTGATGTTGTCACCCCCATGTCATATTAGGTTTTGTGAAGTCACATGTGTGCTGATGCTTAATTGACCCAGTGCCCTTCCAGGCGCTCAGAGGGACCCCTTAGCAGTATGGCCATCGGCTGTGAGTGTGTCCTTTCTGGCCTGTGAAGTCCGTCCTAGCAAAGGAACCCCTGATACACTCTATCAATGGTTTGTAAAGTATTGTTGGTATCTGAATTTTGTCAAAAAACTGCAATCAAGAGATAAATCAGGGGCCCTCCCTGGTGGCGCAGCAGGTTAAAGCACATCACTGTGAAGCTCGCCTCAGCAGCTTCAGCACCACGTCCATCCCTGGCCAGGGAGCTGACGCACATGGCGTGGCAGACCTCTCCTGTCTCACCCGCTGTTCCCCTCCGCAGTGTATATTGTCAGTCGGCCTGCTCTGTACCCCACTCTGTCTGTGGGGAAGTCTCTCATACCCCTGCATCTCTGGTCTGTACCCAGTTCTGTATGAATAAGTAAATCTTTAAAAAAGAGACATAACTCAAAATAGGCTTTTCTAGCAACAGGTATACAGTGTCCCTTGCCTTTATTGATGCCCTGGCGAGGATGGGCATGTCCCCACACGGAGCTCCCACACAGCCACTTTTCTCGCTCCAGGCCATGTTCTGTACCACTCAGATTCTGTACTTGAAAGATAGCTTCCGTTTTCCTATCCAGTTTATTAGGTTTCCAAAAGTAAGATAACAAAGCAAAGCAAAGCATCCTTTCAAGAAAGACTCTTCATTTGCTTTGCCTTTGAAGGTAATCGTTTGTGGAAAACAGTCAGCCTGAGACAGGAGAGTAAGAGCAGCATGCGGAAGTCTTGGAGAACTGGCCCAGGAAGGGTCCAGAAAGCAGGTCTCTGAACCATGGGCCACGTGGTCTCATTGGCTTCACCTGAAACGCAGAGGCCTCAGAAACAGCCAAATCAATCTCAATCCCTTTAGAAGTTATTATGCCTGTAGCCCTCAAGACTATGTGGTGAGTTTCCTGTCACTCCCAAGAAGTTCTGTTTCTCTGCTAGGAACTGATAAAGAAGGGGATTTCTCAAAGTCAATCACTCAAAATAAAGAACTTAAATCCATTTTAACATACCTCTGGGAAGCAGATCTGTATTAACCTGCTCTATGACTTCTCTAGCAATAATAAGGTTTAAGAGAGTACACAGTCACTGGTGATTTCCGCAAATGATACAGTGAGGGGACAGAGACAATGAGGCAAACATCAAATGGGACCTGGGATTAAGGGATCTCCCACTCAGCCATGTGTGGAACTTTGAAAATTAACGTGGTATTGTTTAGTGAGCAGCTGTCAAGTTATTGTAATTTGCACATTTTTTTTTTACCCTCTTCTCCTTCACTGAAGGAATATTAGAAATGGCTTCATTTCTGAGGGATGACAAAGTTAATTCCATTTTGAGTTCCTTTGGAAGGAAATGACACTTAAAGCTTGTTTTTGCATTTATCAAATGAGCAGGCAAGTTCAACATTTACCGAGCACCTTTGACTAGAAGACGCACAGTGTTAGCTCCTAGAGTTGTAAAGAGGAATTGAGAACAATCTCTTATCTTGGTGGGAATTACAAACAGAGTAGAACATCCTGTTTTTCTGTTACTATAAAAATATGATTGGCAGGAGACAACGTGTGCCAGCTAACCATATAGGTGGACGTAACAGGTTACCTTAACTTTAGAGTAATGACCTGAGGCTGAACGTTAAGAACAATTCAGAGGATGAAGACTGATACTCAGATGGGTCCTGGTTGGAGCAGGGTCTTTTAAGGTCATTCTTCATGTATTTGACACCAAGCCAAGTCTCCATAGAAATACCTCATTGTATTGTAGTCACACCACAGTGCGTATTACATGCAATTTAATTGCATGCACATGATGAGAGTGGGCTTTTGTCCCTCTCCTGCTTCTGGCAGTATGTCCTGTCTTGTATACACACCGTAAAAACTGGAATCAGTGAATCAAGAAAGGACAGAAATTTAGCTAGGTCTGAAGAAAGTTTTTGAAAGCTCTTACCAGTGGGACAGTATTCAAGTTCAAAAGAAACAACACGAGGCTAGGACTGTGATACAGAAAAGCAGCTGAGAAGTTTTGACAGTGATAAACACTTCATCATAGGGGAACGGGTGGAAGGTTGACAAGGAGAGTCATCTGGGATATTGCCTACAAGAACACTTAGGGATAATTCATAGGTGGTGGTGACGTTTGATGATGCAGAGTCAGTCGGTAAATTTAACAGTGTAAGAAATATTTAGACAAGCTGCAGTAAATTAGATAGATCACAAGAAAGGGCCTTCATCTTTTTACATCCACTTGGTGCCAGGACATGCCAGAATGGCGTGGCTTTAAATATCCATGGTCCTTTTCCTACATTGCGCTGCTGATTTTCCAATCGTAGGCCTGCACTCCCAAGTAGGAATGCCATCAAATTTATTTTGAGAGCTTGACGCCACTCTGCATCTGGAAGGTATTGTGGACCCGGTACGAGTCTGAGGTTTGCGTGGGGTCCCGTGTGTAGGGACTTCTACTTCTCAGTTGCTCTAAGGCAGGTCAGAGGCTGTGGCCTCACTGTGATCTACTGCACAGTAGTTCTTTTTATTTTATTTTATTTTATTTCTTTCCTGCAGCCAACGAACTTGGCATCCAAACAAAAGTGGTATCACTTGATAATGGATATGATTGCATCTTCCAAGCCACTATTCAGCAGCAGGCTATTTGTCAGTCTCTCTGATTAAAGAAAAGAAGGTGCTTTAGAAAATGTTCCTTTCATTTCCACTGATTTTCAAGGTTGGGTTTTTTTTTGTTTGTTTGTTTTTTATGTGGCATTTGTTTTGTTTCTAAGTTTCTTAGTTTGGTTAAACCTGTTGTAGGGGAAATAAGGAAAAGTCAAAGCAGACATCAGGCAGTAGCCTGGATTGTAAACTCAGATCTACCAGTTTGTATTTTCTCCCTCCTCATCCCCTCTCATCCCCTACTAGTTTTTAGATGACTTTAAGTTAATCACTTAACCTCTCTGGGATTCTTTATCTTATTCTTTAAATTTTTTTTCATCATCCATCCATCCATCTATCCAAGTACATAATGTGAATGTGTTATGTGCCACCCGAGGTAGTAGGAATATAATGCTAAGAAAAAAATCCAATATCATCGATGACTCCTAAAGTTTATTTTAACATACATCACATTGGCTTTAAAGGTTTCCATGTTTTGTTTTGTTTTGTTTTGTTTTGTTTTTTGTAAGATTTATTTATTTATGCATACAGAACTGGGGTATAGGCAGAGGTGCAGGGGTGGTGAGAGGATTCACCAGAGAAAGAGCAGGGAGCAGAATAGGCAGACTGATGAAGCATACTGCTGAGGGGAGCAGGGGGTGGGTCAGGAGAGGTCTGCCATGCCATAAGGTCACTTCAGGGGCAGGCGGGAATCGAACTCATGTGGAAGTGGCTTTAACTTCTTATTGCTGTGCTTTAACTCGCTGTGCCACCAGGGAGGGCCGGTTTTCATGTTTAATAGGGACTTTAGCTCACTCAGAAAGATGCCGCTGAGAAAATGACATGAACAGAGATCTACAATTTAAAGATTCATTAAGTAGGTGAGGAGAACAGAAAACGGTGTTCAAGGCAGAGATGTATTTGCAAAGACACTGTGATGGAAAAGGTGTGGGGAGACTGAAAAAAGACCAATGTGAGCTGAACATTGATAGTAGGGAAAGATTGCTGCTGTGTTAGGGTTTCTCTATCTTTCTTGTCCATAAAGCATTTGGGAAGTTTCTTTTAAAAGTACATTCTCATTGTATAGGTTTGAAATGGAACCTGAGAGTCTGCCGTTCCAAAAAGATGGCCCGATTGATAACAATGTTCCTGGCCTAAGACCACACTGGAGTAATAAATGCCTCGCTAGAGTTTTTTTTTTTTTTTTTTTTTTTTTGCCACTCTAGCCCGTTATGTTGGAAAGGACAGGGCTGGTACATCAGGCTCACCACAGCAACTTAGTCATCTTCTCCCTCCCTTTTCTCCTCTTACTCTCCCCTAGTTTTTACTGCCAAACTCTCTCCAGAGCTAGTGTAGAAAGATTATTATTTTGGCAACTCCACACAGCCTTGTTTCCATGGAGAAAGGGTCCTGAGTGGCCGGTGAGTGTCACCCAACAGTCTGCACCAATCTCTGTGGGTTGAGGGCAAATTTTCATCCCATCTTGATTTATAAATCTACCCTGGTCAGGGTGTAGCCTGACTACCTGAATATGTAGTCCGCATATCGACACTGGAAGGGAAATAATTGTGGACTTATCAGTGACCCCAGTGTTTATCTCCCAATAATATCAAAGCAATCGACTAAGTGTATAGGCAAAACTCTAGACCAGAAAGTTCAGGATTTATAAAGGTTTGGGCAAGGAACAGAGAGATGGCATTTACCCTTTAATAATTCCATTTATTTATGCACTACCACAAGAATGCAATTGTTATTTAGGAAGAAGTGCAAAAAGATGACAAATTAAATCCTACTACTAACAACCCCTCAAAATGTATCTTGGAACTAAATCAACAGAGTTCTATTTTGAGTGGCTCTAATTCTATAGACAATTCCGGCGGGTGTTCAGAACAGAGTCAGTAAAGGTCAACAGCCTTACATGTGATCCAGGACCTTATCACAAGCTCCTCCAGCATGTGGAGAATTATTATGAGACCAGGGACTCTTTCTTCTCCTAGCGGCAGGTCCCTATTAGTCAAATGGAAACATCAGTTGAAAAGGAAGAAGCCAATGTCGGAACATGCTATCAAAGTCACTCTGATATGCTTACTGAAAATAATAACAGGTCACTATAAAAAGATGCCAGCTTGGGTACACTCCTGGGACCGTGCTGCACTGTGGCTTATTTAGTATGCACACTGACTGTATCTCACGATATTCCCTGGATTTCTAGAAGCTTAAGATCTGCCCAGAACAGTCATGTTTACGGACAGTTCCTATAAGGAGAGAAGTTTTAACAATAGGCAACGTTAGAATAAGGAGGGATATCTTGGGAGACGGAGAACCAAAACTTTCTCGTGGGATTTGGGGAGATTTTCACAGTAGCTGCATTTCAGTTGAGTCATGAGGAGTGAGTTAGTGGGGACTTTTCAGGTAGTAGGAAACTTAGGCCAGAGCAAGTGCCATTTACAATTTCTCACACGCTCTGAGAGACTGAGAAGGACCGAAGCTGGCGGATGCAGGTGTGGGCGTGGGGGGGGGCAGGAGACCGGGCTGGGGTCAGTTTTGATGAATATGCTACACAACTTTCTTCAGACTTCAGTTTTCTGTCTGCTAGATGAGCCTGATAATGCATGAGTCCTTTCTCATGTTAGTGGTTAGAACAGCTATGAAGGTAAAGGAAGTTTCTTGGGCAATTTTAACACTTAATATTGGCTGAATGAGACTCTTATAGTCCTGAAAAGCAGATGGTGTGTGTGTGTGTGTGTGTGTGTGTGTGTGTGTGTGTGTGTGTGTGAGAGAGAGAGAGAGAGAGAGAGTGAGAGAGAGAGAGTTAGTTTGATCCCCGCCTTGGGGACCCATACAGCACAGCAGACCTCTCCTGACCCGCCCACTATCCCCTCAGCAGCTCAGGAGTGTTTTTTTTTTTTTAAAGATTTATTTATTTATCTGTAAAGAACTGAGGTACAGGCCAGAGATGCGGAGGGTGAGAGGATTCAACAGAGACAGAGTGGGGTGCAGAACAGGCAGATCGACGAAGCACATCCTCAGCAGTGTATTTCAATAAGTCTGCCTGTCCTGCTCCCCACTCTGTCTCTGGTGAATCCTCTCACATCCCCTGCACCTCTGGCCTGTACCCCAGTTCTGTATGTATAAATAAATAAATCTTAAAACAAGCAAACAAAAAACAAACGTGATCCTGTCATCTTGAACTCAGATTCACTCTCTATGAGGCGCAGAAAGCAAGAGGTGACAATGAAATCTTTGCTGAGCTTTTCAGTCTTCCTCCTTGGAAATCATTTAGTAATCTGAGTATTTTTGCTTAATACTGTATGACTTTGGCATCTATCTGTTATAATATGTCAGCATTCTCCTCTTGAATATTACATCTGTCCTGGAAACAAAACTCCGGGATAAGAAGAAACACACACATTAAAAAAAAAAAAAAAAAAGCACAAATCAAGACCACAAACAACACACATGGCAAAATTGGGGGGGGGGTGTGACAGGCAGGGATGGCAGATGGGGAGGCATTTTGTAGTTTCTCCAGAAATGCTCTTGTCCTTTGATTTGGCAAAGTCAAGTGAGGTGGGAAAGAAGGGCTTAACTTCCTTTTCTTGTCTTTCTTCAGGTTCTTAGTACTTGAATTTTTTAAAAAGATTTAGTTTTGCACACAGAACTGGGGTACAGGCCAGAGGTGTGGTGGGTGAGAGGATTTACCAGAGACAGAGTGGGGAGCAGGACAGGCAGATAGACAAAGTGCACTGCTGAGGGGAGCAGCAGGCAGGTCAGGAGAAGTCTGCCATGCCATGTGGGTCAGCTTCCAGGCTGGGGATTAACCTTGTGCTGCAGTGGCTCCGTAGAACTTCATAATGCCGTGCTTTAACCTGTTGTGCCACCAGGGAGAGCCCCACTTCTTTGAATTTTAATGGAGTATCAGGGTGCCTCCACAACCAAAATTAGTGAATTAGGAAAATGAATCAAAGGCTCATACACTACCCAAGCCAGCCTGATGTGCACTTGCTTCCTGTGAACTGTAGCATTAGAACCTGACACAGAAATGCTCAGGAAACATTTATCGAACGCCCAACTTAAGTTGCTTAATTACCAAAATGGAAGCAATGGTAGTTTGTTTTGGGTGGAGGTATCCAAAATGATTTTGTATTTTTTTCATTTGTCCTTTCTTCTTTAGTCCTCTTCTGATGAAGGATGCAATAGTTTTTTTGTTTTGTTTTGTTTTTTTTTTGTTTGTTTTTGTTTTTGTTTTTTTAAAGATTTATTTATTTATTCATACAGGCCAGAGGAGGGTGAGAGGATTCACCAGGGACAGAGTGGGGAGCAGAACAGGCAGATCAACGAAGTGCACTGCTGAGGGGAGCAGCGATGGGTCAGGAGAGGTCTGCTGTGCCATGTGGTCACCTCTGGGGCAGGCGGGGATTGAACTCATGTGGAAGTAGCTTAAGCTTCTTAGTGTTGTGCTTTAACCCGCTGCGCCACCAGGGAGGGCCCAGGTTTTATTCTAAACAATTCTATTCAACTTCAAAGACAAATGAGAAAGGAGCTTGGTATGCATGTGCATATGTGTGTGTGTGTGTGTGTGTGTATGTGTGTGTGTGTGTACCTATGTCTCCATGCATAAGTTTTGCCTGGGATGTACTGTATCTGTGATGATGTGTGTCTCCTGTGTACTTGTATACATATAGGTTTGTGTATGAGCTGTGTTTATGCACACGAGCGTGTGGTGTGTGTTATTTGTGTTATCTGTGTATCTACATACACAGAGCTGTGCCTAGCTGCCTGCGTGAACATATGTACTTATCTTTATGTCTGTACCTTTTAATCCCTAAATATGCATCTGTGCGTGTGATTTACCTGTGTAGATCTCTGCACACCCTATGCATGGGTGAATATAAGTGTGTCCGTATGCAGTGACCACATTTGTGTCTACTTGTGTAAGTTTGTGTAACTATGCACATGCACCATTAAACATATTTCCTACTTTTTAAATAAATGGAAGTGTTGCTTGCTGAAAAAATAAGCTACTTAGAACCTAATGTTCTGGAAAAATTCATATTAAAAGACATCTGCTTATAGCAAATTCTGTTTTGTCTACATTTAGCCACAGGTGTTAAAAAAATGATAAGGACTTGGAAAGTAGACAAACCGAAAATTGTCAGAGTATTCATATTCATCAGAGCTTTCACCATGAATCAAAGTGTAAACAATGAGGGAAAGTCAGTCCAGGGTTTTCATAAGTGAGTTCTGTGTAGTATAAACAGGCTCATTTCTCAGAGACATGTGCTGACATTGGGCATGTTCTGAAAGGTTCGAGTGCTGCGCAGTTATTCTTCTATATCCATTGACTCTTACGTTGTTTTTTTTTTTTAATATAGAATCGATGAAAGTAGCATTTGGATTAATGATGCTTTAAATTCAGAGGGACTGAAGCAGCATTCTTCTCATATCAGATAGTTGAAGAACCAAATTACTTGAAAATCAGTTTTCTAAATATGTAATGCCTGCCAATTGCATGAGTCTTTATATATATAGTTATAATAACTGTAAAGATGTACAACATAGGGCCCTCCCTAGTGGCTCAGGGGTTCATGTGGCGCTATGAAGCTCTCTGCAAGCCACTGCAGCAGCACAAGCTCGATCTCCAGTCTCTGGCCAGGAAGCTAATCCACATGGTGCCACAGACCTCTCCTGTCCCCCCGCTGCTCCCCTCAGCAGTGTATTTCAGTCAATCCGCCTGTTCTGCTCCCCACTCTGTCTCTGGTGAATCCTCTCACCCCCTGCACCTCTGGCCTGTATTCCAGTTCTGTATGCATAAATAAGTAAATCTTTCAAAAAATATGTAACATAAATATGTAGACGTTCAGGTGGTATAAAGATAAATGCTCATACCCTTGACATGAATCAAAATAATATCGATGTTAATTATCTCCAAGAATTTTTGAGTATCTGATAAATGTCAGATATTATGTTGGTTACAGGACAGTGAGAAGAATACATACCCAGGTCTTAAGGAACTGTTTCAGGGAAGAACAGGGTTGGCTACATCATTTGTAAGTCATTGAAAAATGAAAGTGTAGGGTCCTTTGTTCATAAAGCAGGAACAATTAGAACTCCCCTTCTCCACTAGTCATGGAGGTGTTTTTGTTTGTTTCTTCTTCTTCTTCTTTAATTTGCTAGGGACTGCCATTCTAGGTAAAAAAAAAACATTGGAAATGTTATTAGTGTGAATTTCACCTTTCATCTTTATATTGTGCAGTGTCAGTTTGAAATGCAAGTATGGCACATGTAACCCTTATGCGGAATCACTGAAATTATATACTCTTATGAACTGTTCCTGAAGGCTGCCTCGAGCTTGCCAGAGGAGATGAGCACAAGTCAGACTCAGAAGCCTGAAAAGCAGGAAGAGAGCATCTCTCTAGGCAGGTAGGCACACTTTGGAAGGAGGAGCCTTTGTGCCAAGGATAACAAGATTGTTGCTCCTGTCAGGTGCCAGATAGCTTCCCAGTGGGATCCCGGAACAGGGTTGGGCTAGGATTCTAGGAGCCTGGGAAGCTGAGGATCTGTTCCCAGGAGGCAGTGAGAGACAGAAGTTAAATTAAGGCTCTCAGATCCAGGGTTGCTCTCCATTTAGCCATCTTAAAAAAAGCACCAATTCGGGCCCTGCCTGGTGGCACAACTGGTTAGGACTCAGCACTGCAAGCTGGCCACAGCCATTTCAGTGCAAGTTTGATCCCCAGGGAAGAGGTGACCCACATGGCGTGGCAGACCTCTCCTGACCCGCCCACTGCTCTCCTCAGCAGTGTACTTCATCCATCTGCCTGTTCTGCTCCCCACTGTCTCTGGTGAACCCTCTCACCGCCCCTGCACCTCTGTACCCAGTTATGTGGACAAAAATAAATTTTTAAAGAAAAACAACAATTAAAATATTATTAAATATTTAGAAATGGCAGTTGTAGAGTGGTACCCCCTAAATAAAAACCCTTCTGAAGGTTGTGAGGAGTGGCTGCTCGCCTCCCCCATGAAGCCTGTCCTAAGTAGGTGAGACACATACACCATTTAAGGAAGGAGTAGAAATATATATTTAGAGCACAATCAGCAGAGAGGAGAGTATCATTGACCCCATCAATCTGGAAGAAAAAAGAGATAATTACTAGAGTAATTACTAGCATGTAGATCTAAACTAAATATAAATCTGAATTAACTCAGTCAATGAAAACAGAAAACGGCTTTCCAGACCCATGACCAAAGTCTTGGAAATGTGCAAAAGTGTAGCATATTTGAAAAACGACAAATGATGGTATACTTGCAACAGGTCCATGCCCTCAGCACTCACAGGTGCAGATAGGGTGAGAAAGATGCAAGAAGAGAAGTAAGCATTTGGTGTTTGGGGTACATCGGGAGACAACATGTGTTCCTTGAGAGCTGGGGCTGTGTAGATCCTGAAGGTGAATTAATGTGTGTGTGTGCACATATGTATGTGTGTGTGCATGATTATATACATATGTGCATATACACACAAGCTCAAAAATGAGATCTCCCACTGACAAACCAAAGGTAATAGGATAGTTGTATTTTGTGTCTCAAAAGTCATACTTTCTTCATTGATGCACAGGAACATAAAACCTTCAAGGTCTTAAGTTAAATGAAAAAATATAGTATCTTAAGATTTCCCTCTATTCATATATAGTATTCCTGTTATCAAATAACTGCAGTGAAAATAAATTTAGTATTGAATGTTTAAGTCATTGACGCTATGGGTAATGTGTTTGTCTAAAGCCCTAGCTATAATTTTCTTATTAAGCATGAAAATCACTTTTAAAAATATCCTAATTTATTTGTGTTTGTCGTAAGGAAAGTAATATGTAGATATACTACTCCCAACAAGAGCAGTGAATATTATTTTCCTCTCCTCTACCTTGCTAATGAAGTTGGGATGTTAAGGCTATATTGGAGGTTAAAAGTAAAACCAGAATTATTTGTAGAGTGTCCTTTGTCACTGGCTGATGACAGATGGAGAGACTTTCAGTTCTTACTATGAATCTTCTTTCCGAATAATAAAATTATTGGGGGTTCCCTAGCTCTCCTTTCTCTTGTCACTTTATAAAGGGTCCTCCTACCTGATATTTACAAAGCAAGGGTGTTTTCCCTATTTTATACAGCCCCAAGGTGCTGTGTTAATTTGCTATAATGGTTGTGAAGATATTTAATTATGTTTATATGTTAAAATATGTTTGATGCAATATTCCTGTCTAGTCTGATTGCTCAGATGCTAGAACCATTTTCTTCTTATTCCCTCTGGTATATACAGGCCACTAACATTAATTTTCGTTTATAGTTACCTCTTTAATGTTGTATTAAATTGAAGTCAACTGAGGGGATTAGTTATGGCAATTAGCTATGACTTATCGAGTCATAAACTGGAGGAACAATTCTGAATTTCTGTTTTCAAAATATCCATTATGTGTGTGTGTGTGTGTGTGTGTGCGTATAGTTTAGTTTATAGAGATTGAAAAAATCTGAGTTATAGACCTCTTTATCAGGAGTAGGGAGAGTCTGCATAGATCATGTCGAATTAGGTGAAGAACTATAAAAATAACCATATAAACTGTAGCATTTTAATACTTCTGAATCATCAAATTCTAATTTTTAACCAATATGATATGATTATTTATGGAATTTGTACTTGTGAGAAACATTTCTTTATTTTTAAAAGAATAATCCATCACCTGTTAGAAATCAAGCTGTAGTTTATCAGCATGTGTGTGTATTTGGTGTGGGGAGTAATTAGTAAGGATATTGGGGGAGGATAATTCTTTTTATTCCAGGTAAGAGAGTGATAACATGCAGTGTAGGATTAACTGTTTTTGTTTCCATGCTTATCCTTTTTTTTAACCTAAGAGCAGTATATTTAACAAACTGTTTTATCCAGTGCTTACTATATATAGCATATCAACAAAGTGATGAATAGACATTAACTTTCATCTTCAAAAGAATCCTCACAGGTAAATTTTCTCATCCCAGTTTTATAAATGAAAATTCTGAGGCTGACAGGGAATAAGAGATTTTCTCCAAGCTGTGCAAATCTTGATTGGCAGACCCCAGAGTTTACGCCCAAGTCGTTTTGATGTCTCTTTTCTCCATTTACATTTCTACGTGTAATCCATGGATGGACGGTAGCACCCTCATTTATGTGTGAGGATTTCTGGCTGGCAATATGTGTGAACATTGCGGCGGGGGGTGGGGGGAGGTGTCATTCATGGCACCTCTCTCTCAGGACCTGTCTACCACACTCGAAAGCCACCCTGAGGGTAGGACCCAGGAATTTATCAACATTTGAACAAATTACCTTTTGAGAACCACAGCACCACACCCTACAGTTCTAGAAGAACAATTGCAGTGGGTAGGACTTTAAAGTTATATGTGAAATTAAAACTGGAAGAGGAAGAAGTGATGAAAGAGGCCTGATGATGCCATAGCAAGAACTACTTTAACAACTGTTAGGTCCATATTGCTGAGTAGCCAACAACTTTGAATGTTTCCTAGGAGTTGGGCTGAAAGATCTGGTCACCCAGTTTTATCACTGGGCAGCTTATACTGTGGCTGTGAGTCAGGCTGAGGAACTTGCTGCATGGATAGTAAGTTCGGCATGTGACCTCAAAGGTCTATTTTCCGCCCTTTAAGCCGATTGGGATTTTTTTCATCTTTGTTTATTTGGGGAAGTAGTTTAATCCAATCTTTATTTATTCTAAGAAAATGTCAAATTTAGCATTTGTCCAAATGCTGTATAATCACAACCCTGATGTAAGCTTCAGAGCCGGACTCGAGCAAATTTAACACATTGCATTTGGTAATGTTATAACCAAGTTTTAATCCAACTGTGCTAGCAAATGACCAGGGATGTAAGGGCAATTTAAAGTCTAATGATCATATTTGCTGCTGCTGATGGAGATGATGATGATGTCTATTCCTTAAAATGAATCTAGCTAAGGAAAGCATGCAATGGATTCTGAGTTTATGATTTAAAAAAAGGGGGGGGGGGAAGGAAAGGAAATGTTCTACAGCTATCCTAAAATGCAAAATGTTTAATTTTCAGTGACTGTGCTTTGATATTCCCTGGCCCAGATACCATGTCAGGAAAGACAAAGCTCTTTACATTTTTCGTATCAACTCCGCATATGTAATAAATGCTTATTTTTACTTTCTTGGCCATTGGCTTACTGCAGGAGGCAGCATAAGCTTAGGGGTGAAGAGCACATGTACTGAGAACAGACACATGAATCAGGACCTTGCCTCTTCATACTGTGTAAATAAACTTGACCTTGTCACTTCAGCTTCTAAGCCATTACCTGAAAAGCTGGATGATAAGAGTGCCTGCCTCATAAGGATTGTTTTTAATATTAACCAAGCTAATACAGGCAACACATTTAACTTAAATGTTGCTACATATTACTGTCATAAATGCTCATTATTATTGTTATTATTAAACCATTATTAATTTTGTAACAGGACTGTTGAGGATACTTCTGGAGATGATTGATACAAAGACCTAACTTGGAGGGAGTCGGTTACTGGGCAAAGAATAAAGTAGGGGTGTCTATGACATAACAGCTACAGAGGCAGAATATTCACAGCAGTGGCACCATATGGTAGTGTTAAAGGGCAGGGAGAGAGGGGCATCCCTGAACCCCCAAACCTACCTGCTCTAAATCGGTTCTGCCATCTGCTGCATCAAGACAAAACATATAAGACTTTAATGAAAAGGAACTTTAATACAATGAGTATACAATACAGAAGACAAAGAATATAATTTCAAAATCAAGCACCTGAAGTTACCCATCCCCCTAGTGGGCAAATCAACCCAAAAGGGATTGGCCCCAAAGCAAGGCCTGAAAGCTGCCACTAGACTAAAGCACCTTCTGGCCGGGACCCATAGAAAAGGGTCAGAAATGGCCAGACAAGTCTGGAAGGAAAAGAGCAAAATCAAAATCAATATAAACACTGCCATAGTGAACCTGTCCACGGGTCTCTCACCCACATCGCTTTCAACCAGTCAAGGACCAATTCAAGAGTGGTTTCTTCATCACATGCCTTTGCTTCATGTGGCTTCCTCAGGTCCCCTTCTGGCTCTCCATCCTGCTTCCTTCCTCCTCAGATTCCCTCTCTAATCTCCTTTTCTCTCCTCAGCTCCACCCTTCTTCTGGGTGGGCCAGGGAACCTAGAACTTCCCCTTTTCTTGGGGACCAGCCTGTTAGAGTAGGAGGAAGAAAAAATGACCACATTCGGATTAAATGATTTATTGAAGCAAGCACTGCAGTCTGTGCTCCACGTTTAGTATTAATTCACGCACTCAGATTTGAACCTTTGAGAATTAACCAGAAGACACTAGCCAGTAAAAATGGAATGAAGGGTTTTATTTTGTGGGAGTTCATGGGTTAAAGAAGAGATAGCAGTCAAAGAGTACCTAAGGTGTACATGCTCCAGAAGTCCAGGGAAATCATTTTGCCTCTTCGAGCTTCTACCTTCCCACCTGAACATGTGGAAAATGCTGCCCTAACCCAACTGGGAAACACAGGGAGCAGGGGTTTCCCTCCTTGTGCAACACATCTATCTACTCACTAATAATCTATAAAGTGCTACAGTGGATCCAGGCCAACAGCCACATGCTTATTTATTGTCATTTTTTAGAACTAATCTTACCTTGTAGAGAGCCCCTCTTCTACTCTGTTGAAAGAGCTGTTGTGATTATTCAAGAGAAACCAGATTGTCTCCTCCCCTATGAAGTCTTTCTTCCTGCCTCTGCTTAGCTTCACACATTTGGGCATTCCATCCTCTGTAGTCACATAGAGATTTTGAAGTATCTCATAGTACTCAGATTAAATTATCTTGTAATTGTCTGTGCGCCTGTGTACATCTCCAGACAGTAAACTTCTTGATACAAGGGTGCATTTACTTTTGTATTCAGAGCACCTGGCATGACATCTGGTCGAAAAATGGACTCAATACATGCTTGTTAAATGTAACAGTATTTAATCCATTGATATTAGTAGCATTAATACTAAAGAAGCATCCCTACTTCAGTTTTGGGTACATTACTTTTAGGGATAATAGAAGCAGAAATCAAAGATGTTTTCAGTATGTTTCATATAAAGCATGTAAAAGCAATTCTAATATTTGGGTTAATAGCACTATATATGACTTCAAAGGATAGGGTCACACCTGTTCAGAAGTATGTTACACACCACACCCCCCACCTAGTCACCATAAACCACCAGTAGAGGCCATTCAGTCCCTTCTTTCCTCATTTTCCACCTTCCTTTTTTTAGCCTCACTTCTGTAGCCAGATTTGGAGGGTTGTTTTTGTTTAGCTTCTCTGTTCTTTTATTATGTTTCTTTATATGTTACATGTGAGTGAAAAAATTGATATTTTTTTCTTTTCATTTGCTTCACTTAATATAATCCCCTTTGTTTTCTTTTCTTCTGATTTGTTTCACTTAACATAATTCCCTTTATTTCCATCCACATTATCACAAATGACCAGATTTCATCTATCTTTATAGCTGAATACGTCATGTTCTTACTGAGGTCATTGGTCACTGAGGTCATTGGTCACTGAGGTGGTTTCCATAAGCAAGCTACTGTAAATATTGTGAATATGTTGCAGTGAACATAGCATACATGCATATTCCTTTGGATTCGTGTTTTTGTATTCTTTGGAGAAATCCCAAAGAGGGAAATTGTTGGATCATGTGGTACTTCTCTTTTTAATACATATTTTTAAAGATTTGTTTATTTATGCATACAGAACTGGTGTACAGGCCAGAGGTGGGTGCAGGGGTGGTGAGAGGCTTCACCAGAGACAGAGTGGGGAGCAGAACAGGCAGATCCATGAAGTACACTGCTGAGGGGAGCAGTGGGCAGGTCAGGAGAGGTCTGCCGTGCCATGTGGGTCAGCTCTGGGGCAGGGATCGAACTCGTGCTGAAGTGGCACCAGCTTCTTAGTGCCATGCTTTAACCCTCTATGCCACCAGGGAGGGCCCAAGAGGCTTTTCATTTTTATGACAGCATATTCAGCTATGCAAAGCCTTTTTGGTTTAATACAGTCTATTTGTTTCCTTTTGCTTTGCTTCCCTTCCCTCTGGAAGTTGAGTCTTTAAAGACTCCCTGTGTCAAAGCAGTGGCTTGGGGGTGTTTAGTCTGTGTTTTCTTCAATGAATTTTATTGTTTCTGGTCTTATATTGAAGTCTTTGATACATTTGGAATTCATTTTTGTGTAGTGTTAGAGATGTTAGAGCTATTTTTCAGTTTGCTTTTTCATGTGGCTGTCCAGCGGGTCAACACCTTTCGCTGACGATCCTTTCCTTTCTCCTTTGTGAACTCTTGACAGGTGGTTTTAATATACTGCAATACATAACTTTTCATAGCATTTACTATATGAACTATCCCCCTTCTTCAAAATGTTTTCTGGTTACATATGGCTCCTAACTGTTCAAAGTCGTGTGTATCCTGCCTCTATTAATTGTCTCCTTTTTCCCTTGGCCACATCTTAAATCCAAGCACTTCCTGATTTGCATTTCCCTTTCTGCTCATCAGCTGTTCATTTTGTCATTAGCTGTGATAGTCCCAGTAGATTTTTATGGCACCACTATTTCCTTGTATTCACTTTACATTATCCTGCTCTGTAGTCAGGGTGGGAGAGTTGCCACCTTGTGGGACTGTGGGCACCAAGTGGCGGGGTAGTTATTTATTTCCACACACTCCGGGAAGCTTGATTAGCACAGGATGGCTGAGCATATATTTAAAACCTTTGACCAGTGGCTCTTGGATATCCTTATGGTCCCATCCTGTCTATAACTAAGTGGACATGAAATCAATATGCACTCATGGACAGCCGGCCCCTGTGAGATACATTCTAAATAATGCAGCCTATTGTAACAATCAGATAGTGCATAATTCCTTCCATCGAAAACAAAATTGATTTTTGTCTTCTAACTATTATCCCTGCTCTGCAGAGGAATCTATTTTCGTTTAAAGTTTCAAACTTTTCAGCCATGCACCATAAACAAACACTAAAAGATTCCATAATATTCTTAAGATTGTCCACTCTCAGCAGCCAGAAAGTGCCACTAAGAATGCTCAAGGCTAAGAAGCCATACACAAAAACTCCATGGCAAACGCTCTGAAAAATTCTCTCCCTTCCACAGCTCAGCAGGACACAGCTCCGCTTACAGCTTCAGGTCATGAGTTGCCATTGGCCTTCTCGGACCCCTTTTCTCTCTGTCTGAAAGGGAGAGAGGAAATGCTCGCAAGAGGGCATAAAGAACTGAGCAGTCTGCTGCTTCTTTCTGTCAACCCTGTGTCTGCTACAAAAAGACAAAATAAATAAATAAATAAATAAAAAACAACAAAAAACCTGGATAACTGCAGTCTAAGCAAATTCTTCTTATTAATTCTTATTAATGCACTTAAGTGTCTCCTGATGATCGTGATAATTGCCGCTTCAGTAAATCTGGGGTGAGCCCTGAAATACTTCATTACCAGGTGAGGTTGATGCTGGTGAGCTGAGGAACACAGTTTGGGTATAACGTTGGGCAGACTCACCGAGCTAAGGCTCTCAGGCCCTGGCTATTCAATCAAACACCCATCCAGGTGCAGCTGGGAGTGAAGTTTGCCATTGTAATTAAAGCCCCAAGGCAGTTGACTGTAAAATATGGAGGTTATCCATTTGGGCCTAATCTAATCTCCTGAGACCTTTAAAGGTCAGACTTGGAAACACAAGAGTCAGTCAAATTCAGACATAAAGAGGGGCTCGTCATGCTGCAGTTGCTTTGAACGTGAAGGGGCATGTCATCCTGGAAGAGAGGAGGTGGCGCCAGTTGACGGGCAGCATGGAAATGGAGCCATCCGAACCTACTTACACTTTCAAAGCACTGCCTTCTGCCAACAATCGGGATGAGTTTGGAGGATATTTCATGCTCGCAGCCTCTGCACATGAAACAGCCTTGCTGATGCCTTAGCTTCTGCCTCTGGAGCCTCCGACGTAGGGCACCCAGCTCAGTCTTGCTGCACCCAAACTCCTGACCCCAGGGATGATGAGATGATAATCGGGTGTTTTAAGCTACTAACCTGGTGATCATTTGTTATGTCATCACAGCAAATACGAGTAGGAGGATGCTATTCAGTACAACCAACTACAGTCTTGCCATTCACATGTGAGTAAGAAAGAACTTGTCATCATTGTTCTTCAAAATCTCACGATAGTCTTTTAAATGTGGAGAATTAATTTTCAGTTCACAATGCACATCATCACCTCCTAGGTCTGTCTCTTATTACTGCTTTGACTTTGAAGAATCTTTATACTTCTCCAGGCCTCAGTGCCTTCAATTTAAAAGAGAAAAAAGATTAATAGTGCCTGTCCTAACCAACTGCTAAAGACAGGTTAAGAATAACATACAAAACAAGTGAGAAAGTCTTGTAAACTGAACCTGCTAGACATATACATAGAATCAGATACAGCACCCCTCTAAATAATGCCACATTGGATTTTTCTCTGGCCATAAAAAAGTTCTGAAGATGTTAAAATATCATAAGTTATCATTCAAAAATCTCATCATTCCAAGGGAGAATAAATGTGAGCATAAACACTTTGAAAATACTGTGTTGTCATCCACACTTTTTATTGGAGATAATAATTTAATAGCAGAGATTCAGCTACACATGTATATCATGTCTTCTTTAAGAGCTGTAAGGTAAATACTGGATTTTGTTGGATTAATTGGAAAAACTAGTCCGTTCCAACTTTCGTTCTCCTTTGCTGTCATCGACACTTAGGTAGATTGTAAATTATTCAGGTGTTATTTGCAAACAAGATTGTTCTCAGATGAACAGGATAGAAATTGCTGAGAGACTGGGTATGGGTGAGTTGGGAGTCAGGAAAGAGCAATGCAGAGATGTGTTTAGGGTTAAGAGAAGAGTTATCTAATATTTAATATCTTCCCCATGCATGGTGCCAAATCATTATTTTATGGGAACCTTCCTCTGCTTTTAGTGTGTGTTAACTTTCCACAGTGAGCAGATGTGGCCCTGCACATTCTGCTTGGCAGTAGGCAGATGCCAGCCTCCGGAATGGGTATCTGGTTCCAAGGGCAACATCTGGATCCCTGGCTTGGCTGTGTTCCTGTCTGTGCTTGTGGCTATACAATGCCCCCTGGAGACATTTTATGATTAGTCTGCTACAGACTTGGCATGAGTGTCTTGTCTCCCTGGCAACCATTTTCCCTTTGATTCTTATACATCTGCTCAGTAATATACAGTATTTGGGAAACTGCTCCCCAACTCATTTCCAATCACAAAGCAGATGACAGAGGACTTTTGTTAAATAGTATATCATTTTCCCTGGTGTCTGAAACTATTGTTTTCCAGGGCACTCACAACTGCGTCAGATTGCAGATTGAGGGCTCTCTGCAAGGTTGGTAGGTGCAAGACAAAGTGTTAGACTCTTACGAATATCCAGCAGCACATCTTGAGCCTGTGAGGATTTTTCAGAAGCCAGGGGGTGCCAGGTAATCGGAGCAACCTTCCCAGGCTTGGATGAGAAGCGCCTAGTTGGATGAAATTGTCCCCTTCAATTTTAAGGTGTCTTTCTCTTTCTCTCTTTGTCACCCTCCTTTCTCCCTCTAATTGCCAGGTCCTTAAGGCAGTACGAACTCACATTTCCTCATTGAAAGAGCATTAGGCTCTGCCTTTATTAACTCCCTTCCAGAAAAACGCTATTGTTAACCAGGTGGTATCCTTCAGGCTGCTCTTTTGTCTACAGAGAAAAAGGAATATGATTCAGACACTTGGCAGGACTAAATCAGTCATTAGCCATTCCCCAGGTGACACTGGAGAAGAGATTGGGGAAGAGATTGAATGTAGAATACATCTTATCAATCTTCTTGGCTCTTTCATGAAAATTGGATTTGAATTATGTACGGAAAGAAAAGAGTTAAAACTTCACAAGTCTCTGTAACAACTAGAAATTTACAGAAAGAAAATAAATCCAACTACTCTTTAGGGCATGAGTGTGTAATCCCATTTTATAGTTCAGGTGATTGAGGCTCAGAGAAGTTTAATTATTGGAGCATAAAGGAAGGAAACCCACACTGATCTCTCAATCTACGGCTGTCTGTAATGGGAGCAGCACGAGCCACGAAGAGCGAACATTTAACCTGACAGCATGGGCACTGAGGGCTGCCAGAGATGCAGTTAGTTTTGTATCACTCTTTTAGGCAGTGGTGGGGTTATCAGGAAGAGATTAAAGATGCTTCCAGGGAAAGGGAGTATCTCAAGTTTGAACTCAACAGTAAGAGTGCTAGCTCATAATATGTGTCAGAAGCACTGGGTTTCCCTGGTGGTCTAGGGATTTTTTCCCGGCCTATCACTTCTATGGCTTGAGTTCGATCCCCAGCCAGGGAGCTGACCCACATGGCACAACAGACCCATCTCCCTCACCGCTCCCCTCAGCAGTGTGTTTCAGTCAGTCTGCCTGTGATGCTCCCCACTCTGTCTCTGGTGAATCCTCTTATACTCTGCATCTTTTGCCTGCACCCCAGCTTTTCTGTGCATGCATGTATGCATGAATAAATAAATAAATATATTTTTTAAATATATTTTTTAAAGATTTATTTATTCATACAGAACTGGGGTACAGGCCAGAGATTCGGAGGGTGAGAGGATTCACCAGAGTGGGGAGCATCACAGGCAGACTGACTGAAACACACTGCTGAGGGGAGCAGCAGGCGGGTCAGGAGAGGTCTGCCACACCATGTGGTCACCTCCGGGGCAGGCGGGGATCGAACTCATGCGGAAGTGGCTTAAGCTTCTTAGTGCAGTGCTTTAACCCGCTGCGCCACCAGGGAGGGCCCAAATCTTTTAAAACCTAATTACTGAACAAACAAAACCTTCATTTCATTTTTGATTTATAGAAACACATCTCAAATGGTACTGCTTATTGAGGATCTACGTAAGTGATCACCCTAACATCCCCTCCTTCTGCTTCTTACCCCCACCAAAGGAGAAATAGAATACTAGCTCGATATTGTTGGGAACTAAACAACCACATAAGAGAGTTCATTAAAAAATGTGTTGGCCCCGCTGCTCCCCTCAGCAGTGTACTTCATCGATCTGCCTGTTCTGCTCCCCACTCTGTCTCTGGTGAATCCTCTCACCCTCCGCATCTCTGGCCTGTACCCCAGTTCTGTACAAATAAATAAATAAATATTTAAAAAAAATGTGTGGGCCAAGAACAATTCTGCCACCCATGTGCATACATAGGTCTCACAATGAGAGTACATAGGGCACTCTTACAGCCAAAGAGGCCCATTTCTAGCTTTGGCGGTATCAAGGACTCTTGCATTATAGGACTTAGCCACGACCTGCCCAGTAAACCAGTATTCGTTTAGCTGTGAAACTCCATGCTTCACCATCTCGCATTTCTTCTGGATGTTGCCAACATTCTGTCCTCCTTTTCTGTTCTGCTTTTTACATTGCAAGTATTAATGCAAATTATCGCAATATGGACCTTTTCTTTTTCTTTATTAATAAAGATTTATTTATGCATACAGACCTAGGGTACAGGCCAGAGGTGCAGGGCGGTAAGAAGATTCACCAGACACAGCAGGGAGCAGAGCTGGCAGGTTGACTAAGTACACTGCTGAGGGGAGCAGCGGGAGAGTCAGGAGAGGTCTGCTGTGCCATGTGGGTCATCTCCGAGGCAGGGGATCAAACTCATGCTGCAGTGGCTGTGGATAGCTTCATAGTGCTGCACTTTAACCTGTTGTGCCATCAGGGAGGGCCTGCTCTATGGACTTTTTCAAGCCACAATCTTGAATGGATCCAGACTAACATCCCCCCCCCCATCATTCATTGGCATAGAAAAGGATAGGTGGAAAAGTGGAAAATGAGTGAAAATAAGATTTCAAATTTAACAATGCTTTCCATAGCGACAGAAAGATTCAAAATTTAGCTGATACTGGAAGTTCCTGCTCCCCTAATGACTATAAGATCTTGAGCTCCTCAGTCAGAGGGACTGAGGAAGTTTCAGTTTCATCCTTTCTCAAATAGTAGCAATAAAAGTACATACTTCATCAGAAATTTGTGAGAACTAAATGAAATAAGTGACAGAAAATGCCTGAAAAGAGGCTAGTAGTAAGTGCAAGCATTGCATGGGAAAGCGGACTCTGAGACTGAGCTTACCATGGAGGGAGATAGTGGGTGTAAGTGGCATGCTCTCCTGTGGTGAAAGCGAGGGGCTGCGCTGGGCTGCAGGAGAAGAAGGGCTGTGGCCGAGGGGTGCGTCAGCCCCACAGGCCGAGACAGAGCACATGTCCTGGCACCCTTTGAATGCCGGGGCTGGGCTGAAGTTCACACCTTCAGATGAGGTGTCTCTCTTCAGCAGAACTCTTCCCAGGGGGCGACTCTTGCAGCTGTGATAGTCCTGCAGGTACTGATGGTAGTTCTGGAAGGCACAATGACCCATTAGTAGCCTATGTGATGATGATTGTGTATTGTTGATTGTTTTTGTGATTCTTTTGTTCATCTTGAGTGGTTTTCCTCCAGTTTGACTCTCTACCCAATAAAACCAACATTTGTGGAGTTCCGGGCCATAATACCAATAAAGGGTCATAGACCATATGTCTGATGTATGTAAACGCAAGCTGCAAACAATTGAATGCACACAGTGATATACCTTAGGGAAAGTAAGCCTGAATAGTGATTTGGTAGGTAAGTAGGGATGTAGACATTTCAGACTTTATTTTTAAGATTTATTTATGCATACAGAACTGGGGTACAGACTATAGGTGCAGGGGTGGTGAGGGGATTCACCAGAGATGGAGTGGAGCAGAACAGGCAGATCTACTGAAATCTATTGCTGAGGGTAGCAGTGGATGGGAAAGGAGAGGTTTGCTGAGCCATGTGGGTCGGCTCGCTGGCCAGGGATCAAATGCGTGCTGAAGCCGTGGCTGCTAGCTTCATAGTGTTGTGCTTTAACCCGTTGCACCACCTGGGAGGGTCACATTTCCGACTTCTTGGAAAAACATACTGGCTCTTCCTGGACAGTGGAAAGCTGTCCCCAGGACAGACCATGGACTCTTTCCCATCATCACTGTGATGCTGTTCAAGCCATATGGAACTTGTGTGTGAAACTGCAGCCAAACCCTGGCCATGCTTCTTGGAAATAACTGCACTGTGTTATCTTTCAGGCGACGGGGTACGTACTCTGGTGAGGTGATCCAGCCTTACAAGGGCAGACTTGGGCATGATGCTTGTAGGGGACCTCAAAGCAAGCTTTGGACCATTAGAGAAAGGAATTTTGGGCTCCACACACCTGGAACAAGGTCTCAAAGGGAGGGCCTTTTTGTGGGCCTGTTCTTTTGTCCTTGATTGCGTAGAAAGAGAGTAGATCCACAGCAGTGGAACGAGAGTGGGAGCTCTCTAAACGCAGGCCAGATGACCTTAGTTCCTGGTTAGCCCAGGACTAGAGATTCCTGGACATGGGGAATGAAGCACTATAACCAGCACTCTCTGCCAGGGTGCCACAAGTTGGTTCTCCTCATAGGACTTAAAGCAGGGCCTCCCGTTGAGATCCAAGAGTGGATTTCGCTTCCACATGTCTGTGTCCTCTGCCCAGGACATGCGCAGAGGCGTCTCTCCTTTGCTGTATGTCCAGCTCACTCTTTCTCACCTGAGGGCACAGAGGAATAGTCTCCCTCGTGGAAGACTTGCTGGGACTCTCTGCTGGGCCACTTAACCTTGTGACGCCCCTACGGCAGTATGTGCTGTCCTATCAGTCTCTGTCATGCTTGCAGGCGCTTAAGCGCGTCGCGCAGTGGCCAATGACTTGTCTGTCCTGAGCATCACGTGCTGCTTCGCTGTGGCTCATTCTCAGGTGCTCAGAAGCCGGCAGCAGAGGGGCCAAGGGAGGAGGATGCTTGTGGTGAGCGAGAATGTTTTAACCCATATTAACTAATTCTATCACAAGAAATATGCCCTCAAAAATAAAAACATTTATATCTTAAAACAAATGAGCAGAGGAAAATTGATAGAACATCTCCACACTTACAGTTCTAGATTAGCCCAGTGATGCTCTGATGTATCGCTGTTCATTATCTTCCTGTGATGTATTAACACAAATTTGAAATAAAATGTCTCTGTGGTACCATACTTCTCTGCTTACTTACATCCTCCCATGGCATTAAATGTGCTTTGAAATTATCATTATTTTTGCCTACATAATTCTTCATCCTAATTTATTTTACCTATCCCCTTTTGTAATCATTCAACTTGTTTTTAATTTATTATCACTACAACCGGGATGGCAATGGAGAGCCATGTAAATCATCAGGAATAACCAGTTGAATTTACTTATTTTTTTCTCTATAGCATGATCGACTTGAAATATGGGTATATATTTATATACTTATTATACAAACAACAAAATTTGCCTTGTTTTTTTCTTTTTCTTCTCTCTCCTACTCAATATATCTCGTATGCCTAAATCCGTGCTTGGCTTGAACAAGGGCTCACTAATTATTTATTGGATGAGAGCTTGCAATTTCTGTTCAAAGGATAAGAGTGAATTTCAGAGAAAACAGTTTTTTAAGGGATCAGAATAGAGCTTTTGCAAGGAGCAAATGGAGCCAGCCTTAGCCTTTATGCTTTGGTAGGGAGGGAGGCCCTGCGTAAGCACACTGAAACAGAAGACGTCCCTAATTGCCCTGTGCTCAGACAGTCCTGGGGTGCACTCATTGCCTGATCTTCAACAGAACACCAATCTTCACTTAACACAGTTAATGATATAATTTTTATTTTTAAGAGGGAGTGCTGATGTTCCTACCAGCTTCAGAAGATGTTTCAAATCTGGTTGTGGAGTCATTCTATTTCCAATTAAGCAGTGGGGGGATTCAATTACAAGCTGTGGGAAGCGAGGAGTTTGTGTCAATAAACCAGCGGTGGTATTAAGGGTGGTTGTCTGGTTTGCAAACAGGAACAGCTTGAAACCTAAAGGCGTATGCTTTTGAAATTATCTAACTATTGCTTCTCATGTAGACAGGATTAAGACTACCTGAAACCCAGCCCAGAGTTTCTTTCAGAAATGTTTCCTTTCCTTGAACTCATAGCAAATGTGGACATTAAAGTAATATGTTAAAAAGCTCATCGGAGTCCATTAATGAGGTTAAAACCATTTTTTTAAAAAAATGTATGGTAAATATGAATAACATGCAAAATAATTTGGGGCAGGAACTGGTGAGGGCAAGAAAGGAAAGATTCACTTAAAATTTACACGGTAGAGATGCTACGGCTTTGGGAAGTAATTTACTCTCTACAAAATAAAACGATGAAGCCTCTCAAGGTGAGGGTGCTGTCCAAGACTTGCTGACTGCTAAAGTAAAATAGAGCAGAGACCAGAATGAATGTCCCCCCCAAATGTCAAAATCATTTAAGCCACACAAGCAGTGTATTTCATGAATGTAAGTGAAATTTAACTTAGTTTTTTTGAACACGCTTCTGATAATCATACTAAACTTTAAGCTATCTTCCTTAAATGGTAGGAAATAACACTTTTAGTGACTCCCTTGATATCTGGAAACTCCAATCCAATAACCAGTCTTTGTGAAAAGTTCCTCATTTTTACTTTATAAGCCCACCAGTAACTCCCTGCGTCTAGCCTTTTTATCAATTTTAGGTTTGGAGTCTCCCTGTTTTTTGCAAATGGCTTGTTGATCGCACAATCAATATCCACATCAAGCAAAGTGCTCTGATAGTCCTTTTGACAAAAGAGACAGGTATAAGGCACTTCCTACATGTCAGGTACTCAGAGATAGGCATGGATACAGCCTTATGATCTCCCTGAAGAATTACCGCCCACATGGACCAATTTGCAAATCTGGTATTCTTTTCTTTGCTTCTCTTGACTGACCTAAAATGTGCTTCTCTCTTTATCAAAGCAATTGTTCCTGCAGATATCTCCACACTCGCTTTTGCCTCTTTTTGTGTTGCCTTCTTTTGCAATTTTCCCTAACTTTCAACACAATTTGAAATTATATCCTTATAGTTGATTTTGGAGGAAGATTGTCTTGCTAATAGTCTGCTTGAGAGCATTTAGCCTCCAAGTCATCCCCTTTGGAAAGAAAATTGCCCTCTTAGAAATGGAACAGTTTTCCCCCAACCCATAATGTTTTCCAAACAAGGACTATATCCATTTAATTCTCCATGAGGCTGAAAGTAATTCTAGCTTCCAACAAATTGCCGCTGTTCCTGGGGGAGGAGAATTATTCATGGTGTGGTGGGTTTGGGAGGGAGAACCAGGCGAGCCAATTTTGCCTTTCTTTCTCTGCTCTGCTCAGAGTTGACGGAAGCTTGGCACATAGTCAGTCTGCCATGACCTGACTTCAAGTTTCACCCAGGAGCAAAGTGGTAGGCTATCTAGCTGGTCTTTTTCTGAAATAACCCACATTTTCTAACCTACTTTTTGGGAAGCAAGTTTAGGTTTTGACCTCCACCTGTCCACCCTTTTACAATTGGTTTCAGAGTTGAGTCTGTTGAGAGAGGATTTTATTGGGCAGGGAGCAGGGTCCTGAACTATAATGCATTTATTGGGCAGGAAAGCACTGAGTGATACCAATATTCTGAGTGCAACAGCTTCTCAATTCCAAGAGAACCATCTACTAAATGGCCCCAGGAGACAGTTCTTTTCTTTGTTTGAGGTAAGAAAGAAAGAAGAAACAAGTCAGTGCTTAACTTTTCTTCCTTCTCTCCAAAGAGATGGCATTAGTAGGGGGAAGGGAAAGAGATCAGGCAATACAGAAAAGAAATTAAACCAGAACTTCAGAACTTTAATCCTGTAACTTAATAGAGAATTGAAGTTCTGAGGGAGCTTCAGATAACTAGGTAAGGCAGGTGGAATTTTCTGTCCACCTTTCTCTTTTTCTGCCCCTGTATCCTTTATCCTTTAGAGGGTATGTGTGTCAGGAGAAGGGTGGTTTTTAATGTAGTACCATGCTATCAGTATCTTTTCCCCCTTCCAGATATCTCTATGCCGCCTAATAGAGAAGAAGGACATTCAGGTCTTTACAATAGGCTTACTTTTTCTGGTAACTTGGAGTTAGCATGTAAGTGTGTGTGTGTGTCTACAAACAGAAGCATATATAGGCTTAAGTTTTTGACAGTGGGGGGAAGCAGTACAGTTAAGTATGAAAGGACAAAGACATTCTTTTCCATCCTCCTCTGTTTCCATATTAGGTTAGAGTTGAAAATCTGAAATATTGACTATGTGAAATGATGTTAGACCGCAAAATGGTTCTCCAAAGATGATCCTAACCTTTGAAACCTATCAATATGGGTTTTGAAGATGTCAATAAAGTAAGGATTTTGAGATTAGAATAGAGTGTATTACCTGGTGGGTGAAATGAAACCATAATGGTCCATCTCAGAAAGAGAGCAGAAGTCAGAGTGAGGGAAGGAAGATGGGGTAATGGAAGTAGCGGCTGGGGGCAGATATAAGCCAACGGATGTGGGCAGCCATTAGGGGCTGGAGAAAATAAGGAAACCAATTCTTCCCTAAAGCTTCCATATAGAATAAAGTTTGACAACTCTGAGATTTGAATTCCAGAACTGGAGGAAGATAACTTTGTATTAAGCCCCTAAATTTCTGGTAACTTGAGCAGCAATACGAACCTAGTCAAGGTGATTAGTGACTACATGGTAAAGGAATAAATGACACATAGTTATTCTGATATCCCTGTACAAGGCACTTCTGGCACAGAGCAAGGTGAGGGTGTTTAAAATGTATGAACTTTTGGCCATTGTTTTGCTTTCAATGGAGGATTTGCAAGTACAGTCCCAGTTGGTGAAATTTCTGGAAGGTGATGTGCCCTTAGGGGGATCTACAAGAAACTGGGAAGAGAATGAACCCCTTGAATCTTCTCCTTAACTATTAAGCTATTACTATGAGCAAGCTCTTAGATACAAGGGACCAGACCTGTGGCCCGGGCCAAGACTGCAGCAGAACGGAAGGCAGGTTTAGTATGAGCATTTTTTTTTAATATGAAAAATAAATGTTTATTAAAAGATTATTAACCACATAACTGAGAAAATAAAAAGAAGTTTAAGCCATCATTAGAATTTTTTTTAAACATCATTTTTCATTTTATACATTTTTTCATCTAGGTTGTGAGCCCCGTGGACTTCCTGCCACCGGTTCACCCCTGTGCCGTCACTACAGTCCTCTGCTCTGTTCCCAGCCCACCCCAGTTTTGATCCGAGTCCCCTTTTCACCCCGTAAAAAGTCTCTGGTTTATAGTTGTTATTGTTTTTCACATTTTGTTTATTCCAGTTTCACACCCCACCCACCCCCTAATGCCCCTGCTATAAGCAAAACCATCCAGTATTTTTCTTCTTTCTGGCTTATTTCACTAAGCATGATCCCTTCCAGCTCGAGAGGTTCTGAGGGCCTGGTGGGTTGCAAGTGTTGGGATTCATTAACAGACTAAAAGCCCATTAAACACCATAGAGCCATTCTTCTTTAAGCCATTCAAATTACTTCTTACATAAGGAAATAAGTTTAATAGCTTATTCAGGAAATAATTGGATTTTTAAAACCCTAAAATTAATTATAATATAAAATTATTGCATTTTTCCTTAAACAAAATAGAGTAGTAAAATTTTGAGTGTCTTAACTAAAGCTATCTTTTTCCATATAAACTTTCATTTCAAAGAAGTTGAGATTTTAATAGTTCTTAAAAGTCTCTTTTTTAAGAAACTCTAAACTTTACTATTATAGTTAAAATTGGATTATAAAATCAATCTACTATAAATTGAATCATTAATTAAGTCAATTTTAAAAGAAATAATTCAATTTCATTAAGGAATTGTTGCACTGATATTACAAAGTGAATGGATTCCTGTAATTAAAAAGCATTGAATTCCATATGACCATTTATCTTTCTACTTCTTTTAACCATTTTGGTGAATTTCTAAAATAGATTTTAATTAAATGCTGAAACAAAGACATAATTCAAAATTAAAATTCTGTAGAAGAATTCACTGGTAAGTCAGCAAAGTAATTCCTTCCATCCACTATTTTTTAGGCATCATAACAACATGAAACATAAAGATAGATAGAGAGAGAGACATACATAGACATGTACACACACACACACACACATCCATAAATAAACATACATACACACACAATATAATGAAGATTTGTTTAATGGGGTCATTGCTATTAAAGTTTGATTCATTATTTATGCGCTCTCCCACTAAGTGAAAGATTATATTCTAAATGTTTAAGGCCAAAATTTTTAGGTGTTGATATTTTCCTGAAGTTTAGACTCAGATTCAAACTGTGTTTTCCATTATTAGATTTGATGTTATTCAAACCTTAAGGAAAATAAACCACACATTTGGAAGATCATAATTTTGAGGAAAGAGTCTCTGAGGTCAGGTAGACTTCACTTTCCTTTTCCTAGTGCTGTTGAGCTTTGTCAAACCATTAACTTTACTGATGCCCCATTTCTTCAGCTGTCAACTGCAGGTCCTGGAACATACCAGATGATTAATAAATACTATTTTCCCCTTTTGTCTTATAAAGTCATGAAACTGTCACAAGAGAGGGAACCTTTTACCTCTGTTAGATGGGGTGTGCTAGTGGGAGTGACTATTTTCTACCTTTGATTCAAATATGTATATTGTATTTCGTTAGGTGACTTAAGTGACCATCTTTTAGGAAAAATAAGCCTATGATAAAATGATCTTTATAGCATATCTGTAAACTGTAAACATATATATCACATATGCCTGTGATATAATACTGATGCTATCCTACAATTTTACAAATAAGTTTATGTTCTTTTCCCATTTTGGATTTGGTTTCATAGATATATTCATTTGAATGTCTTTCATCAGTGACTTCATCCACAGACCTGCATCTTTAAAGATGTTTTCACCGGGCCTCCTGTTTTCACCTCTCTCCAATAATTTGGACCAGAGCAGCTAACTGCAATGTCTAATTGTATTCTCAATTGGCTGATTGCACCCACAATGAACTAAATATAAGTATGAGACATCTTGGTACATTCAGCTTTATGCCTTGGTACATTCAGAGTCTGAGAGCGTAGTTGGCAGTTGTCTCGCGCCAGGAAAACAACTTCACAGACTTGGAATATTAGGTCTTATATTAATGCTTCCAAATATTTTCTAACTGGCACAGTCCATAAACCTGTGACTATCTTAGGCCCCTGTTTCAGAAAAACATCATTAGAGGCTTGTGTCTACATCTCTTTGGTGCTCCCGTGTAAGGTGCAAGCCCTTGATGGAACAGCTGTGCTGCATAGTATTTGCGCCCTGGTCCTGCAGACAGGCTGGGAGCATATGGCCTTCACGTGTCTTCAACCCACTGCAGGAACAGTCCAGGAACGTTCCAGGCCTCTTTTAGGAGTTAGTTGCAATGATGTGTTTAAAGATGGAGGCATTGCTACAAAGTAAGGTCCTTAAATTTGATTGGGAGACATGGAAATGCCATGCTGGAAATACCATCACAAGGGGAGCCTGTCAGTCTGGGCTTCAACATCCAAATTAGCTGAAGACTTTGTCACTTGTGCCAAAGGTATTGCTGGTTGATCCACCACATAAGGTAGCGATTTAACTCAAATGTTTGCGAAGGTTATTCAGTCACTAGGATGTTGTTTTGAAGGCATAATGAGAGGCTGCAGAAGTACTTAGCTTGAGATTAGGAACTTCACAACTAGGTAGTCCTCATAAATACCTAGAAATAGATCAGAAGCTCAGAGACAAAGAAGAGCTACATTCATGGAAGCATTTTCGGTCTTCGTTTTCATTTTCTACTTTTAGCATCCTTGGTCACTATTTCCACCATGTCCTACTCACATGGTCTCAACAGTGACCTTTTTCATTGTAGCCTCTGGTAATCCTGACTTGGACTTGAATTAATTCTAGCCTAAAGACAACTCTTAATTTCCAAAGAAGATTAGCGTTTCTATCGTATAAGGAATTCCATGAATTCGAGGGGGACAGACAGACCTCAGGATTGATCTATTTATAGAAACCATACATTCATGTAGTTGTAACTATTTATTCTTCCTGCACTTTGAACTTACACCATCTTCTTGTTACAGAGTAGCTATGTGTGTGTACCTCTTTATAGATGAAGTACTATTTTTAAATAGCTGAGAAGAAACTGTCCTTATAAAATAAAATCATTTGACAACTGTGGCAAGGATCAATTGGTAAGGGACACTTAAATTAAAAACTTTGGAGATTAAAAAATGAAAAAAGACATGGAGAACATTTGTTCTTCTGGATTATGGGTGTTGAGGGTAACGGAGATAACAGAAATCGTAATAAAAGGAGAGAACCCAGGAGAATATGTAACTGTAAAACATGATTGGAATTTTGGCAAGGTTATTTCATTTTTAAAGATTTATTTATTTATTTATTCATATAAGAACTCGAGTGTAGGCCAGAGATGTGAAGGGTGAGGGTGAGAGGATTCACCAGAGACAGAGTAGGGAGCAGAACAGGTGGATCGAATGAAATACACTGCTGAGGGGAGCAGCGGGCGGGGTAGGAGAGGTCTGCTGTGCCATGTGAGTCAGCTCCCTGGCCGGGGATCCAACTTGTGCCGCAGTGGCACAAGTTTCATAGTGGAGAGTTTCATTGTGCTGCCCATTAACCCCTTATGCCAGCAGTGAGGCTCCACAAGCTTATTTTAAACCAGGCAGTCTAAGATGAGATTTTGATTCATTGTGGAGATACAATTCACAGTGTCACCTTGGTAAGGTCTACTCTAGTCACAGAAAAAATAAAACTGTGCATGTTCAAGTCAGTGTATTAGGTTGTTAGGGTAATGTGCAGCATGTTCAAAGGTGTGGACTCAGACCCAAAAGGCCTGTGGAAAAAATAATTCCTAGAAACTTCCCCAGATATAGAATAGGCCTTAGACTTCTCTAGGCCATGGACTTGGGTTCTACATAAAAAAGTGCATTAAAAAAAAAAAAAAGTCCCTACCTGGTGGAGCATGGGTTGAAGTTGAGCACTACTAGCTGGCTGCAGCAGCTTCAGAGTGAGTTCAGTCCCTACCTGGGTGGTGACCCAAATGGCACAGCAGACCATTCCAGATCTACCCACTGCTCCCCTCAGCAGTTTACTTCATCTATCTGCCTGTCTCCATTGGATCCTCTTACCGCTCCTGCACTTCTGGCCTGTACCCCAGATCTGTATGCATAAATAGATAAATCTTAAAAAAAAAAAAAAAAAAACACCAGAAACCAGGGAGATCCCATGTGTCATCATGAGATCATCTCACTCTACTGATAAAGAATCCATGTCCCACAAAAAAAAAAAAAAAAAAAAAACCAAACCCAGAAATGCTTGTGGAAATGAGACATTTCAGTGAGATGCTGCCATCTTAGTAAGGGAGACTGATGGTGGAGCAGTGATGAAGCAAATATCTGAATGGTGTGGCATGCCATTGATGAGAGCGCACAAACCAGAGACTAGCTGAAAGGCTCCCTAGCAGCGGTGAATTCCGCCCCGTGTGTTTGGAGGACAGACCTCGCTCGGTCCTGTGCGCCTTGACTTTCGGAGCTAGTACAGAACTAGATGTGTCAAGATTTCTGAAGCCCATGGAAAATCAGCCATTTTTAGATATCTCCAAAGTCCTGATGCCCAGAACTCTTCTAGGTAGGCAATGAGAACTCTGAAGTAATCACTCTTGAGTGTTGCGATTGTGGAGTTTTAAAGAGTTCAGAAAGTGCAAATGAGGTTTGCATGGCAATTTACAATTCCGAGTGCTTTCTCAGAAGCTACATGGGGATCACAAATCCATCACTAAAGGAACAGCCTCCATGGTCCTCTCCTTTCTCTTAGAACTGATGTGCTTTTTCCATCTATGGGAGAAAACACTCTGCCATTACCAGTAACCAGGCAGCTGTCATTTATTTTTTTGGCATAATTTAAAACCCTTTAAATACTTATTTTTTAATTTTAATAATTTTGGAGGTGTTCACTTGTACATTAAAATTCAAGAAGCTGGCATACCCCTCGGCTTACCTTCAGGGCAAACTGTGTGCAAGACATGCTTCTAGGAGATAATTTGTTTCCTAATTGGCATCCGTTTGCTGAAATACAATTAAAGTTATTGCTCTAATATTAACATCAACATCTTGATTGCTCTATAAAATATGAATATTTATAAATTTTTTCTTCCATGGCAGCTATATCTTAGGAACTTCCTTTTTTGTATTGGTAGGTTCGTATTTATTGAGAAGTTTCATTTCTTCTGAGTAGCACTGTCATAAGGAAGGTCTGGCTAGCTTGTTGAGGCTTAAAACACTGCAGGGTTTGGCCAGTAAGTTTCTGAAGATGAGTGAGGGGTCAATGCTAAGAAACTGTGTTTGGATTCAGAGCCCAAATGACTTAATAATCTGGAAAATGCATGGTCTCCTGTACCAATCATGTAAATGGTTGAGTGCCTCTTACTAAATCCAAACAATACTTGTATTTGTACAGCCCTGTCTGAGCTATTGGTCGGCTTTGTATCCGTCTCGATCACTGTGCCTGATGTATAGCTTTGATGTTTCACCACTCAGCTCATAGCAGTGTTGCATTTAGGCTTTCTGTTCTTTTTCTTGTGAGTGTGAATGGAAGCATCAGACTTGCTTATTAAAAGCAAGACTGTAAGACCATAACTCTGCAACTGTGCATTCAGAATAAAATGATTACTGTTTATTAGTTATGAGTTTCAGATTACCCTTTAAACTCTTTTCGTGGATCTTTTAAATTGGAAAAGTAATATAAGGTACTGTTTATGTTAAACATATCCAATTGTAAGAGGAGGTATACAGTGACTGACAAATAAAAGCACTCTCGCACCTAGGAACGCTCAGTTTTCTCTCTCAACCCTATAGTTGCATCTGTTGCCACTGTCGTTAAGAATCCCTTAGGTTTCCCTCTTCCTTTTTTTTTTCCTGAACGACTACCTGAAATCACTAGGTGGGGCCACCCAAGACAGACCACCTAATGATGAAGAGATTCTTTAACAGGGCTGTACATTTACAGAGCTGCCATCAAATAAACAAGGCGTCTCCACAAAGGGTGAGAAGGCTACTTCTGTGGGCGCAAAAGTCCAGGAGGAAGTGTAGAGTCTACACATGTTGTAAGGGGGGATAGAGACAAGACTGTGACCCGCCACCCACACAGGTAATGGCGAGACTGGAAGAGACTGGTACTTGTGACTCTTGATCAAGAATTAATGTATTTATTATAATGGGATCCTGGTTCTCACTGATAAAGGTATTTTAAATGCAAAAGGATGAAAACTATGAAAATCCTCGTGTTGAATTGGAAGATGAGATATTGAGACAGAGAGCAGGAGGAAGGTGGCAGGACAATTGTATCGATAAGCTGTACCTATAAATGTGGGGTTTATGTGTACCTATAAATAAAGGCATTTCTACCCCTGTCCACTGAGAGGGCTCATGAGCCAGGCCCAGCAAACAAGGGTACCCACTTCATGGCTCGAAATACGACTTTTTACCAAATGAAACCAGGGTGCTTGGAGAAAGGGCTAATTCCAAGACTGGAGTAGGAAAAAGTAAACCAGATTTTATACTAGAAAGTCAGAATGATGAAAACACATAGCAATGACACTGATGCCAGTTTAAAGGAACTCCCACTGGCCAAATCTGGATAAATCTCAGCTTTATACTAAATCACGAAAGTAAAAGATTAAAACCCGTGGAACAAAAGTAATCCATAAGATTATAGTGATGTAAATTTATGAATAAATTAATTGCAGGTTCAATGAGGAATAGAATTTGCATAATCTTATAATATCTCCCCTCAAAAAACAAAAAGCATTATTTATATTGGAATAATAACTGTATAGCAAAAAAGCTTAGGTCCAGCCCCTTTCCCAAGTAGTCAAAATTAGCATCAGCAGTCTTAAAATATATTGAATTCGGATGTATTGGACGAGGCCATGCATTTCTGCTGTACACTGTTACCAAAGGTGTATCACCTAAGTGTAATGAGTAGGGGATATTAGGCAAAACTAAATTGAGGGCAAGTCTAGAGTATAACTGGCTTATCATTTTCAAAGAAACAAGACCATGACTTTGAAACGTGACTGAGGAACTGTTCTAGACCAGAGGAAGCCAAGAAGGGGCTGTCAGTTACATGCAGCATCAGGCTCACCATTGTACATTTTGCTATACAGGGTATTTGCTATGACAGCTGGCAAAACTTTAATGGAACATGGGTGAAACTTGATGTGTCTGAAGGGTAAAGTGGCAATTAAATGGCCAAGTTCATGTCCTGATTTTTATGTCTGTATCATATTATGTAGAAGAAGGCCTTGTTAGGCGATAGCATAGACTCTCCAGGAGGAGTAATTTGCTGTCAAATGACTCAGGAAAACTCATCTGTACTGTTTTGTGGTTCGTCTCTGAGTTGCAAAATAAAAAGTAAAAGGAAAGAATTCTAATGTGCTTCTAGAAATGCCACCTCCGTAGGAAGCCAGTTGTGTGTATGTAAGTGTGTGTTTATATTTCCTCACACACGTGGGAGAATGTACATACTATTCTTTACTTGGCATTTTTCTTCTAGGGGTGCTGTTGGCAATCACTGTATATTAACATATGTACCAGGCATCCAGGAGCACTCATTGTTTAGAATGAGAAATTAACCATCTGTTTTCTTTGAATCACAATTCTAAGCAAAACCTCATGGTCATAGTCTGATTTCAGAAACATTCTACTGCTTGTTATCTGCATGTCTTTCTTGGGCTTAAATTAATATAGGACCTCTAGGTGTAAGTACACTCGTTTAAGTTGAACTCAATTCAAATCACCACCTCCCAGGAAAAACCAATAGAATATATGTGCATGTGTGTGTTGGAGGGGAATATAACAACATGTGGTTATATTCCTCAACTTTGGGGATCACAAGGTTTGAAATAGCTTTATTTTATCTGCCATTATGCTGGTTTAGAAGAAAAAGAATGTTACATCCTGCTTAAACTACAGTATTGGTGGCAAGATACTTTTGAAAGATTTAGTATTTATTTATTTTTGCATAGATGAACTGAGGTGCAGGAGGTGAGAGGATTCAACAGACAGAGTGGGAGCAGAACAGACAGTTCTACTGAAATACACTCCTGAGGGGAGCAGCAGGTGAGACAGGAGAGATCTGCTGCGTCATGTGGGTCACCTCCCTGGCCAGGTCACAGTGGTGACAATGCTGACTGAGACTTAACCCCTTGGCCACTAGGGAAGCCAAGCAAGATACTCTTTGAAGTTTCTAATCGCTTAAATCTTTCTGTGGAGGTCATTCCTCCATTCACAAATGCTGGTACCTGTTTTGTCACAAATCTCTAGGTGTGGCTTGATAAGCCCAAAACATAGACTAATCATATGAGGAAAAAAGGCATGCTTCTAGAACTAGTTGGATATTTGCTCTATTTTGGGCAAGTGGGACCCATGTAGAAGTTAGACTTTGAGCCTTAGACAGAAAATATATTGAATAGTGAATACGAAGACTTGTCAGTGCCTACCCATGTCCCTCAGATTGCGCTGTGTCTCTCCCACTTGCCAGAATCTGCCTCTTAGTGCTTGGTGCTCTTCTTTCAGAACCACAGAGAGCTGCTAGCACCAGTCAACAGCAGATGGTGAGTGCCAGGGAATAGACACTGTGCTGAAACAACCTCGACCTGTGGCCAAAGCAATTGACGTGTAAGTACTTCCATTCTCTTGTGCATATGGGATGTCTAAGTTTGAGCTGATGTTACTACCTAGACCTTTCATCTTGAGTACTGTTTAGTGGTGTAATATGTTTTCACTGCTTTCTCTTCCTATGTCACTTTTCCATGTTCTATCAGTGTTGTCTGCATTTGCTAAAGAAGGTACTTGCCCTGAAATCCAACTCTCAGGGTTAACTCTTGGAGGCTGGCTAGCTAGTGTGGTGGTAGCAGTTGTTATTGGGTATTAGTTGGTAGCAGTGCAGGGTTGGACAGGAGAGAGAAAGCATCTTAGCGAGTCTTATTTCAAAGAAATGGTCTTATCAAGGCAGTTGAGTAGCTGATTATAGGATGATAGAATTCCAAAGCCAGGTCATCCAGTGGCCATAGCTATTGGAAGTGTGAATTTCTGTAACATGCCCACTTTAATGTCTTCAATGACTAGGATTTCAGTTCCTCTTGAATTTTCTTCTTGTTACAAAATTCTTTTTATTTGGAGACAGAATTAGAGTCTTCAATTTTCCACTGAGGGCACCTAATAATTCCAATTTATTTTCCAATCTCAAACCTTCTGATATTTGGAGACAGTCATTGCATCTTTTCTGGCACTTCTCCAGACTAATTTTCAACTCCTTCAATCTGTCCTTGTGCAAAATTGTGTAAAGTCACTTCTTGATACCTAATATCTCTCTAGTGGACATGACATCGGTGGAACATCTTACTCTGTGATCCCCTAAGTGTATGTGATAAGTAGTCCAGGGAGAACAGTGGCTGCTTGAGCAGAATAGAACCCTCACTTTTCTATACATTGCACAACTGAAAGGTCAGTCAAAAACATTAGTAACTTTTTCATGCCTCTTTCTGGTCTGGGTGTAGTTTAGAAAGTTGTGGTTTGCTTTGAGCGTACTGCTCAAATGGCCATTCAGATGCCAGTTCTTGGCTACCCCTCTAGCATTGCCATCCTCTGCAGCTGGTAAAGTGATGCCGTGAAATTCCACATCAGCCCATACAATGGAATTTTCTTGTCTAATTAGTTTTGAATCCTGTGCTTTTTCTAACTTGATCACGGCAAAGACAGGGGAATGTGGGGAACCTTGAGCACGCCGTGCATGTCAAACCAGACAGAGACACCAGTGGAAGGAAAACTCACTGAGGCAGGAGAGACAGCTGTAGGATTGTTATCCTGATTTTTGAGAGAAGGACCAGTATTGTGACACCTGTGTTGGCCCAGAAGTAGCTGTGGACAGGGATGCAATAATGTTTTACTTAAACTGAGATGCCATCATTGCAAAAGCCTTGGGATGCCAGCAACACTCTCCAGGCTGGAGACTTGAGGTTGACTCTGAGAAATAATGCTGGTGAAGATGGCATGAGAGTGACACAAGAGCAGAGAGAGACAGAGCAAGAGATAAGGGAGGCGAAGTTAGTGCTGTAGTGCCAGGGGATGTGTCCTCCTCAGCCAGTGGGGGTTAATGAGGTATCGAGAAGAGGAAAAAAGTGGACAGGTTAAGTTTCCGATTGTGAGTTTAATTCCTATAAGAGAGAGAGAAAGAGAGTGAGCACATTTTTTGGACTTGTCTTTAAAATGCATGCTATTAATTGCATTTAAAAATGTTCCAAAAGACCAGATGAGTCTTAAAGGAAGTTGTCCTTCACTCAACTCAAAGTTACGTTTCCAGAAGGAAAACAAAACAAAACAAAGCATAACAAGTTAGTGTGGATTAACTTAGGCTGGGTCATCATCCACCTGACATAATTTTCTCTCTCTGTACTTAACCATACATGTGGGTCATCTCCACTATTATCTTGTTTAACTCTGGACAGAATATTTGGGCACCATCATTGCCAAGTAAAGCCAAGTTCAGCAGAGAGAGAACAGAATCATGGCATCATTATTCCACTGAATGTCCACTGGAAAGTTGGAAAGAGTTTTTTTTTTTTTTTTTTACATGTGTCTTCGCAAAAAAAAAAAAATGAAAACAGCTTTGATAGTTCTTTTATTACTTTTGTCTCTCTCTCTCTCTCTCAAGTCTGCAGTATTATTGAAAGTGGGGACTGTTACTATCTCCAACTAAAGGACTTTGTTTCCTTTATGGATTCCATTGACATTTTGTAAAGTCATCAATGATAGCATTGATTTTGCTGTACTATTTTAATATACATATATATGTTGATCTTCTTTGTATGTTGTTAATATCAGGAACATAATAGAGTTTCACTTGAATAAATTAATGAAGACATGGAGACCCTTTGATGGCTGTGGAGCTAGTAGATGAGTCAACCTACATGACTGATTCTCAATTTCTCCTTATTGTTCTTTAATATTTGGTAGTGCTGTCGGGCTGACAGATAAAGTCTACTTTCATTCTTCCCTCTCTATTTCCTTGATTGTTCTCTTCTAGGGAGTATAAGGAAATAATGCCTTGCTACTCTTGCTTACTACTCTTCTTCTAGGAGGGAGGCACTCGGTGTGGGAAATATCACAGACTCATACTGTTGCTGCAGAAATATTAGGGTCCATTCCATCCCAACTGGCACCTAGATTTGGGGAGTGACACAGTGTATTAATAAATGGCATCTTTGCTGTATTAAATTTTCCCACTTTAGCTGAGCAAGTTTCTTTTCTCCTAGCATCCAACTCTTTGAATTTCCATCCTTGAAAATCGAGACCTTTCTCGATATAATTATATTTGTCATACTCATTTTCCAGTTAGTCCAAACAATGCTTTAGTGACTTCACTGTCAGGAGCTGAAACAGGCACTAGAAGTCTGACTCGGTCACTGTGGAACCCTATTTGGAAGAGTTGATAATTGTATTTATTTTCAGTAGCTTCCAATTGCATATTAATTCCATGGGTGTTAATACTTGTGTCTGCCTATTCTTGTGATACTACAGAGATGCATCGTTATCATTATGTTAAATCTAAATTCCGTAACCACAACTGTCCTACCTCAATAGTAGACTTTGTCTGTTGTATGTAGGGACGTATGCAACAGTCACTCAAAGCATAAAACACATAAACACTCCTCATGCTTTATCTCCATGTTCTGAATGCCTACCCTGTACTAGAATGTTCACATAAAATTTTGAAAATGTTCAGGACCTTTGTCAGAAGCAGAAAGTTAGTGTGTAGCAGAACCATATCTTGCATTCAGGCTTATATGACGCTTGTGTTCATTCTATTAAAGCATGCAGATGGTGTTTGTGTGTGGACTACTGATATTTAAGGAGCTGTTTTATTGCCATGAACTGACACACACATGACCATATATGATCAAACTCTTTGGGGGGTACATGAGATAGAGCATTGCCTATGCACAGGACAGTTTCACATGTAACTGCCTTTCAAGTTTTATTGTATGTACATTGTTCATACATGCCAGACAGTGCTTCTCAGCAATATAAGAAGCAGATGTGTAGATTTGTAAATGACAATATTTACAAATTTTAATCTGATAGATAAATGAGTAGAAACCAAGGAAAGTATTCTGAAAACATAAAGGGTGTGGGAGAAAGGGAAACTGAAATACAGAGAAGTTCATTGTAGCCTGTTTTAGTGTACTACAAAATATAGGAGAGAACATGAAGACCTCCAGTGGGGAGTTTGTTCAGTAGTTTATGGCACATCTACTTCATAAAATGGTATGTGATCATTAGCATATAATTTTGAAGATTTTATAATAACATAGAAAATGCTTATGGTATCATATTAAGTAAATTTACTTTGCCTTAACTGCACCTGTATCTATAATCCCTTTATACCAAGTCTTTTCTGCCTTTGTTCCTTAGAAACTGTTTGCAGGATTCGAACTCATATTTCTAACCCCATGACTCCTTCCACAACACGTCTTCATTAAAATCTAACAGCCCCTCATGCTCCCGAGAGAGAAGAGAATCTAAGTAGAGATGTAAAATTGATACAGGAGGGATAAGGAGCCTGCAGATGAACAATACCGTAGTCTCAGTCTCAGATGAAATTCTGTATCTTTTTTTTTTCCCTCATTTGCTTCCCGAAGATCCTTTAAAATCTTATTTCTCAGTGAGTAATTTTGTCTTTATAGTACAAAAGGTAATTCCCATACCTAATATTGTTTCTAAGCACATGTGAGTACCCTGCTGAGTTATATATGAGTTTTTTTATGAATATGACACAAAATGAAAATTCCATTTCTCGAATTGAAAAAAAATGTAAATTGACTTTCACGCTTAAGTGAGCTGTTTCAGGGACTTGGGTGTGTGTGGGGGGGGCGGATGGGGAGTGGACAGATTCAGAGCTTCATCTGCCCTTGATTCATGTGCAATTGGTATAACTTGGCAACTGTTCTACTTTTACAAACTTCATATTCAAAGAGTAAAGTAAGTAATAGACATTATTGATTTTAAACAGATCTTAGGTTGCCCTCATCAAAAGTTGTCTTCTCCTGGGTAAAGGCATTAGTACTCTCTTTAAAAACATGGTAAACTGCTGCACACTGTCAGTTTTTAGTCTTTTTGTTGTTCTGGTTGCATCCCTGGATTTTCCGCATTACACCTGTCATGTAGGGAGAGGTGGGCGGCTGACATCATCACTGTCTCCTTTCATATGCTCCTCAGTTTTTAGGCAATCGTTGTAAAGCTCTCTAGATGGAGAAACAAGGCTTTGATGTGGCAGAAGGAGCTGTTTTTAGTGACACTGTTTGGTCAATAACAAGGAAACCATTTCTGCTAGAGCAAACGAAATTATGAATAGACAACACATTAGTGCTGAAACGTGAGAGGGTTTTGAAGTTGGGAAAGAAATTTCACAGAACCCTCCCTGGTGGCACGGTGGATTAAAGCACAGCACTAAGAAGCTAAAGGCACTTCAGCTTGAGTTCGATCCCTGCCCCGTAGTGACCCACATGGCGCAGCAGACCTCTCCTGACCCACCCGCTGCTCCCCTCAGCAGTGTACTTCATCAGTCAGCCTGTTCTGTTCCCCACTCTGTCTCTGGTGAATCCTCTCAACACCCTTGTACCTCTGGCCTATACTCCAGTTTTGTATGCACAAATAAATAAATCTTTAAAAAAAAAAAAGAAATTTCACAGAGAAAAGATGGCAACAGTGAAAATGCATTCATATACTATATACTGGTGGTATGACAGAGAGGGGTTTGGGGAGTAAGTTAGAAAGTGCAACTGTTAAGCTCTGAGCTATCCAATATCCTCATTTCCTGACGGCTCTGCTGTTAGCAAGAAATTGCTGTCAGAGTGGCTGTGGGCTGTTCATTATCACCGTGCTTTACAGGAACTGTAAATAAAAGTTCAGTGAAGGAATTCCAAGTGCAGGTTAATGTTTTAAGTGACTTCATTGGCAGCCTTTTGAGGCTCTTGGGCATACGTAATATTCATCCTTTCAGGAAGGAAAATAAAACCTTTTAGAGAAAGAACACAGACTTCCATGCAAACATAAAAACAGTGATACAGGATGAGATATTCCAGTTGGCACTATTATATAAAAAAATTAAGGGAATTTTGATTTTAAAATCTTCACTATTTCCATTAAGTACACTATAGGCTATAGTTTAGAACTGTGGGTCTGTTTTAGAAAATATTGGATGGCATTTATTCCACTCCTTACATGTTTTTTTAAGCCCCTTCCCTTCCCCCCCCAAAAAAAAATGTCTTGAGCTCTCCTGTGTGCTTCGTCAATATGCCTTTTCTGCTCCCTACTCTGTCTCTGGTGAATCCTCTCACTGTTTTTGCACCTTTGACCTGTATCCCAGTTCTGTATGCATAAATAAGTAAATCTTAAAAAAAAAAAAAAAAAAAAAACAAAGTTTTTTCAGTGACTTCAGGAGATACACAACTTCACACTTGGAATGAAGGATTTTGCATAGAACTCTAGATTCTGAAATTGCATATTAGGATAACTGAAGCAGAATTTACTCTTGAGTCTTTGGCCTAGACACTTTGAAATGTTACCTTTTTTTCCATTTTTTTTTTCCCCCAGAGCTGACTGCAAATGTTTTTGTTTTTGTTTTTTCAGTTGAGTTGAATCATTTCTTGAGCTTAAATTGGTATTACTAGTAGTTTTATCCTTACTGTTCTCCTAGTTATTTAGAGCAGCATACTCCTCACCCAGAAATTTAATAGCTGAATTGACATTTGTGAAAATATTCTAAAATATTCTTAAAAGAAGACAGCCTCCCATGAAGGAGAGAGTATAGCACTGTTATGTCACAGTAAAGAAATACCTTGAGACTGTAATGTGATGCTGTCTTTTTCTATGACATTCCTAACACCCTTCTTGCTGAGACCAATGCAGGGAGAAAGGAATAGAGAGAAGACTAAGGTGAAGGTTAGGCGTGCTCTGGAATCAACCAGTGAGCATGAATTTTAGAGAAAAAGATAGAATCACAAATAGAAACTTGTTCTCCAGCCAAGACTGGTCAGGATTATTGGATACAGAGTTGTTGGATGCTCCTAGTTCATTGATCAAAAAAGCAATTTGGTTTCTGCAACCTTGTGACTATCTGAAAAGTAATTTTAAAAGTGATTGTTGTATGCACTGTGCAGTCCAACTCAAAGTCCAATTTAACAAAGTAGATTCCCCCACTTTCCAAGAATAATGCTCAGTTCTGAACCAAGGTAATTAAGATAGAAGCCAGGTGCATGGGTGTTCAGTTTTGTGAAGTCACCAACATACAGATGCCTGTGAGAAGCAGACATTATCAAAAGCCATCAAGCTAAAAACAAGCCAGCTCCTTAGGCATGGCCATCAGGAGCCAAACCTGGCTAATTTTTGAAAGAGGAAGTATATAGCCCTATGTATATAAGCAAGCTGGATGGGAATGTCCTTGGTTTCCTGGACAGTGCATAGCAAGGTAATCCTTCAGGTGTCCAGGAAATTATTAAAGCTAAAGAGAGTAGCACCCTGCATGTGAAAGAGGTTGAACTGACCCTCACGCCAGAATTGGAGTGGCTTGTGCATCCATTCCCTGTTCCTTTCTCATCTTCAGTGTGCGGGTTCTAAACCAGCACCTCCATTTGGTGAAACTTAATCCCGATCGTAAGTGTAAGAATTTGAGTGTAAGATCTTCCCCATCACCCGAGTTGCTGGATGTTGGACGACCTTGGTAGGGGCAGCCGCCACGCTGTGCATGTGTGTGTGTGTGTGTGTGTGTGTGTGTGTGTGTATGATAGGAGAGCTTTTCTGACCGTGGTAATCGGTGAGTATCTCATTCTTAACTCCTAAACTGTCCTATAGCTGGTGATGCCCTGCAGCCAAGATCCCGCACAGTCCAAGGAAGACGTTTTACCATCATATACCTTAGAAGCCAGAAACAGCACAGATTTGACTCAGAAGTACGCTCAGATTCGCTTAGGTAGGGAAGTTCTGTCTCTGGACAGATCATGTCCCTGTTGTGTTTCGGCCGCTGTGTAAATACTGTGAAAGCTGATTTTATGTCAGGCTTTGACTTGTGTTTAGAATATTGTTCCTGTTGTGGGCACATTCTACACAACAGCCTTCAGCCACTGCCTCTGTCTGGACTCCAGGCAGGGTGAGGATATATAGTATTGTGTGAACGTGTTACATGAATCTGTCCTTTGCGTTACTCTCCCTCCTGTCTCTGTCCATTCCGACTGACAAAGCATTGTTTGTGCTACCCTGCCTTGACATTCAGGCTCTTTATTTAACAGTTTCCTTAGCTTTATACAACGGCACTGCCTCCCCAAAGTGTTTGGGTTTTCATCTAGCTGTCTGCCTGCTATTTTCTCTCTCCATTTAATGTGGCCTTATAAGTAGGAACTGGGCATTCTTTGTGGAGCCATGTAAAGTTACAGAATAGGGTCTCCCTGGAGGAACAGGGGTTAGCACCTCAGTACTATCAAGCTATCACCAGCCACTGCAGCACAAGTTGGATCCCCAGCCAGGGACCTGACGCACATGGCACGGCAGACCTACATCACCAGCTGCTCCTCTCAGCAGTGTATTTCAGTAGATCTGACTGCTCTTCCCCCCACTCTGTCTCTGGTGAATCCTCTCAACCCCCCACCTCTGGCCCATACCCTAGTTTTATATGCATAAATAAATAAAAGAAAGTTAACTTAAAAATAAAGTTATGTGATGTTAAATGGATAGTCTTACTGACTATCGATGCCTGTGACGTGAAATGCTTTTGTCTTAACTAAGCTGGCTTTGGGTTCAGGTGTGGGTTGGAGTTGGGCATGGGAACTCTCCTTCAGAGGAGGAAGTGATTGTTTAAGTGGTGTTTGTAATGGTACACAGTGCTGTCCAGATTTGGACCTCATTGTTTGCACTGGTTTTGCTCCTTACTCTTCTATACATTCGTTTATCCCTGTTGGCCCTGCTTTTAGATACTCTTTTACCCCCCCCCAAATATATATATATATCCTTTTGATCAGAACATTTGAATTTGCTACAGTCTTCCCCATCACCATCAGAGCCATCGTGTTAGAACCAACATGTGAGGCTACTTAGGCCCCTCTTTGCTAGTGCAATACACTGGCTGCTCCCTGGAGGAATAAAAGCTCAGTCATCAAGATTGGGATAGGATGCATTCATGGGACAATCACATAATGAGTTGTGAAATCAGGATTTTTAATGAAACTCCATTGTCTGTAACAGATTAGAGAATGTCATCCTCATGAACAAGCAGAAACATTTCCAGATTGATTGAGCCGTCTTTACTCAAGCAGTATCTCCATTTATTTTGCTCGGGCCTTTAACCCCTAAGAATAGTAGCTGATTGTAATTGCATAAATGACATAATATTTTAGAGACCTATGGAGAACTCATGAGGAACTGAAGCCTTTTTTGAGCACAACCTACCATTGTACACAGTTCTTATTCATCTCTCCTGATTTCATTAGTAAGGATATTTGTATGGAAATGGATTAAGGTTTATAGGTTTATTTTATTGTGCTGTAGATCATGCTGTAATTATACCACTGATGGATTATATTAAACTGCTTTGTGGGAAGCTTTCAAAACACATCAGGCTCTGAAAATGCTTTTGATCTATAAAATCTGCTGTTTTTGGGGGGCAGGCACCAAAAAAAGAGTCTGCCTCTTTTTAACTTACCCACACCTTCCAACTAATTGTTATTCTCTTCATCCTTAAGCTTAAAGGGTATTAACTTGGCTATGGAACATATACTTGAAAGACCTTCCAATTAGAAGTGTATAGATATTCATGAAAAACAAGCAAAACTGAATGAGAAAGAGAGTGGATGACAAGTTTAGTCTTGTGCATGTTTTTTATCCCTACCTATGACATTTTGAATAGGAATTCTCTAGATGCAGAAACACTCTTGAATGTTCTGATTGCAGAAGCACAAAAGTCTTGGTGTGAACTCCGATTAATTTCTAAGTTAGTCTATGAATTCCAAAGAAATGACAGGGAGTCATGGGACTCAGTTTGGTATGTCATCAGATGACAACTTCCAAGTTGTAGTACTTCAAAATTCAAAGCATTCCCTTCCCATTCATACTTCTGTCAGCTTTGAAGTTGGCACAAATTATTTGTTAGCCCATAAAAAATGTTAACATTTTTTATTCAATTTACATATATAGATACATATATATAATTTTTTTTTACAGTGTTTGCTTTCTTTTCTCAAGTGTCGACCCCATAGAATTACTACCAATACTTCACCCTTGCACCATCACCATACACCATACCAGTAGTGGTGTAGCTCAATAAAACCCTGAATTTTTAATTCCAAGAACAAATTCTGAGCATATCTTGACTTTGGGATATCCTTTGGATATTGTTTTCTTCAGAGCAATTGAGCCTGAAATAGTCTCACTATTTGAGGCAAAGTAGAATGTGACAGGAAAGAGCGTATAATACTCTTCTCTGAGCCCCAAATAGGTATACCTTTGTCTGACTCCTATCTCCATTAAGCCATCAGTTGTGCATCTGAAATTGAGCCATTTCCAAGAGACTGTCAAGAATAAAATATCTTGGTTTCTGAATGAAGGCTTGACCTATCTCTGCCATCCTCAATGCTATTTCTTGTCTTTCTTGTCCCATACCAGTCAATGGTGTTCCCATTTTCCAGACCACAACCATACAGGCCATCTCTCTGCAGTCTCTTACAGATGTGTTAGCTATTCCCAGGTCACTTCCTCTAGGCTCTACTTTAAACATTGGTCTCATATCTTAACTGCTGTCAATAGTGCAGTAGTAGACATAGGAGCACAGATTTCCTTTCGAATCAATTCCAGATTTTCCAGCTTCAGGATAAAGCCCACTGATTTATCTCCTGGATTACTAACCCATCTTCCTGGGTGTGTTCCTGCCTCCGGCCTTACATGTCTATGATACATTCTAGACCTGAAAGCCAGAATGCTCGTTTAAAATTGAAAATCGAACACATCCAAATTCTGCAGTGCTGTGCCCTGAGAGAATCAATTGCACACCTGGCCTGGTGCTGACTCCCCCTTTCTGTCCTCTTATCCTCCCAACCTTCCAGAACTTACTTGCAAACCTCCTCTTCGTGGCATATTCTTCTCCATAAGCACTGGTCTTCTTGGCATTGCTAGAACATGTTCGGCTCATCAGTGTCATAGCAACTTGTAGTTTCTCTTATCTCTGCCTAGAATATTTTATCTCAGCATCTTTATATGTCTTGCATCCCTTTCGTTCAAGTCTCCATGCATGCAACCACCTCACAAATGCCTTTTATAATGTTTCCATTCAAATGACTGTTCAGACCGTGCTATTCTCTCTATGCATATTTTATTTTACTTTTGTTCACTTAATTTTTATACTTATTTCCTCCCCCCAATATAAAATTCCAGGAAGGTGGAGTTTTTTGTCTAAACACTGATAACTACTAACCCCTCGTAGAGTGCCTGCACATGACACTTAGTATGTATTTGATGTGTTAGTGGAATGAATGTGACAAAGAGAAGTTAAAAAATTTTAATTTTTAAACTCTGAGGAAAGGTAAATAAAGAGAAAGTGCAAAGAAGATCTGAGAAAAATAGGAAGAGCTACTAAATATGGTAGACCCTTGACTTCTCTTCCATGAATATATATTCCAGTGAGATATTTAGTGCTTCTTAGAAAAACAAACAAGTCATCAAACTGGCATTTGGGAATGGGGGGAGGAGGGAAGCAAAAGAGAAGTGGAATCATTTAGAAGCTGCAGACTGTCCCTTTTGCAAATGACTGAATGCTAAATTTAATTGGATGTGCTCCACTAGAGAAAATAGTCTACTCATTAAAACATCAATACTTGAAGTTCCAAGCAATCTGGCATCTTTTTTGAATTACAATATGTGCAAACGAAAGTCTTATACAGTGTTTTTTTCCCCAATAATTTTTATCTATAATTTTTATTAGGTGTGCAATCTGTAGCGATAAGAATTTTCTAGATATTGATCATCTGGTTGTGAGTCAATGTTCTAAGCATATTCATATTTGTAAAGCTGAAAGACTGTCCTGTGCTAGCCACTGGAGATGTAATCAATTCCAAACACATGTTTTCAAATTTGTATAATGTTGATTTGCAGTTCAAAGTAAAGAACTAGCTTTGTGTAGTGGAAAGAATGTAAACAGTTCCAGGTCCTGGGTTCTCATCCTGGGTTGAAGCTTCCTTTAGCTTTAGACTAGTTCTTTAGTCTTGAGTTCGCCCTTTACACATTAAAGGTTATTCCCAGGGCTGTTTTGAAGATGAAATAATGCAACATTTATGCCTGAAATTTATAATTTTTTAAATAGCATTACGTATATTACTGCAATTAGAAGTTAATGGTGTAACCTTGATACCTTTGATTAAAGGATTGTTCATTTACACATCATTTTGACGGTAAAATATAAACTTTGCCCTATGGCCTTGAAGTCCTACGTTATTGTGTCTCCTCACTATGGCTCCCAGCACAGCAATCTTTTCATCCTGGTTTTGCTTTTCCCCTGACTTGTCAGTCTCATTCTCACCTCGAAGGTTCTCATTTGCTGTTCCTTCTTCTTGGAGATTTCTTCTTCTGCATGAGTTGCTTCCATGTCAAGTGTATGATGCACCTCAGTAATATGTTCTCAAAAAGACATAGTCTATATAAATACCCCGCCGTACCTACCTTAACAAACAGGTGTTTATTAGCAAATTTCCAAGTTGTGTTGACTTAAAAGTCCTTATACACAGGCTGAATACTTGCATTCATATCATCCTTCACTTAGGTGCACACTCATCTCTGTATCATCTGCTGTATTTTTACAAAGGAATGTAAGTTTCATCAGAATAGGAACTCCTGTTTATCGCTGTACACTTAGTCTTATATCCTGGTTATAGAAGGAAAGAATACAATATAAATAAAAATACATTTTTAAAAGCAGAGAGAGATAACTTAAAATTATTGGAAAATCTTAGTGGAAGAACTTATGATATCACTGGCCAATAATTCATGCCTAGTGAATGGTAGTTTAATGGTTATAGTTGCTTTTGTTCTTTTGTTAGCATTATGTAGATTCATTCCCTAGGAGACAGGAAAATAAATTCTAGTGTCTGGCTTGGGTATCACTGTCCCAATACATTCCTTGAAGGGGTTAAAGCTGTTACCCAGTTACTAGAAGGGCAGTCATCAGTGCTGTGGGCGAGATCATGAGAAGCTCATGATCTTGGAAAACTAAGACCTGAAATTTCAGAAAGAAAATTCAAGTGTAAAACTTAGGATTTCTGAACCGTTAAGTCAATGTATAACCCTTTGACTTTGAAATTTCCAAAATGTATTTGCTTCCTTTAAGCATTTCATACTTATGTATTACAAACACATATAAGGTGATTATTGTGGTGTTATGGTTAGGGAAAGCTATCTTAATATTTGATTATCAACGAGATTGCTGTTGTTTTTCCAACCCTAGAGAAGCTTCAAATTTCTTTGTCTTTTAAACCCTCAAATTGGCCAACAATCCACTCAATGCCAGCAGGTCTATTGAAAGAATAAATTTCAAAAATGCTTATGAGACATAATCTCTAATCGTTTATACATTAATAAGATATAAGATTTATAACAAAAACTTTTAGAATTTGTAGAAAGTATTATAAGTGATGTGATAAATGATTAGAATCTAGTGAGAGTTATTGTAACATATAAACAATGATGATAGACATTGTTAATTGATAGTAATCCTTACTATTGTTAATATTTATTGTATATATTTTAGAAAATTGAGAATGTTGATCAGGCTGCTACTTGATAGCTTCTCAGGCACTCCTCTATATTCTATATATACAAGACAGTCAGCACATAGGATTGCAATTCAAAACCCTTCAGTATGTCAGTATATTAGGTTTTCCTGGTGTGTCAGTACAGGCTAGGCAATTGGAAGAAAATTAAGACATACTTTCAAAAGGCTTGTCTGAGAAGAAGCCACGTACAAATGAAATACTTCTTATAAGTCTGAAGAAGTTTAATTTTAAAAATCTATTCTTAAGAGAATCATTATCTTGCAGCATTAAGCATACTATATTATATAGATTTTTAACTAAATTATAGCCTGATTAATATTTGAAATCCCTGAGAAGTCTGTTCTGGCTCCTGAACTCAAACCATCATCCTGCGGGAAGCACCTGTGGAGAACTCTAAAGAAAACATTCTTTCATGACCTGGCTTTAAAGAGAGTTAGTTGCTCTGTGTTCTCTTAATTTGGTAGTGACCATTCATCTTCCCTTTTGCCAATTACCTCCATAATTATTTTTACCTTTTGTCAGCCTTTCCATTCCAGAGATTTCAGACCTTTTCAGAAAATCATTCTTGAAGAAAACCTGTAGGAGATCCTCAAGGCACGCTTTTACTTTGGTTAATTTTTATTGTATTTTTCTCATTAACAGTCTTTGTTAAGAGCCAGGTGTATTATTCTATGTGACCTCATTAGTTTGGGATTCAGAGTTTGTATAATTACATTTGATTTATAGTTAGAACTTTTGTTTATGGTTTTGAGATTTTAGTTTAATATATATATATATATATATATATATATATATATACATATATATATATATATATATACATATATATATATATACTCTTTAGTCTCTATTCAAAATTTAAAAAGACTAAGACGAAATGGTCATTTTCTAAATTTCCATTAGGAATAAACAAGGAGATTAAATTATACAAAAGCTAGATTAAGCATTCGTTTGAAACCAAACCCAAGATAAAGCCTATTGTTTTGAATTCTAAATGTTTAACTAGAGGATGGTGGGTTTGAGATTTTCACTTTTTTTTTTTTTGAAGCCATAAAATCTCTTTGGAGTTCCTAAATAAAAGCATTATCAGTTCTGTATTGTCCACTTTATTTTTGAGTAAGCAAGTTCTTAAAAGATTTGGGCATGTCTATTTAAGCATAGATTCTTCACTTACGTAAATTTACCTGAGGAGGTAAGAAAAGTTCTCTTGTAGTCATCAGTGCGATACTTGGCCATGCTACAGTGCATTTGGGTCAAGAATTTATTTGTAAATGCACATCTAAGCCTGGGTTACATGGATATGAGATATATTAAGCCTTTCGAGAAATAGCAATGTGACCAAAACTGTCCCTACTCACAATAAAAAAAAAAAGTAGCAATAGCAATTATCTTTATTAAAGCAGAATTGAATGCATAGATTACGGGTACTGAGGAAGAAGGCATTTGGGCAGTTTGGAAAGGATAGGCATTTGGAAGGCAGTTTGGGCAGTTTGATCAGAATAAAGCTTTGAGTGACTGCTTTCATGCCTGGAGTTAAGAAGGGAGAAAAGACAACCAGGCTCGAGAATGGCAGCAAGAAAGCTCAGAGCATAAAAGGATCCCTCTCAGAACAGCCTGGACGCGGGGACTGATGGAGCATATTTTCCCAACACATGTCACAGAACTGGAACACTTTAAGGCTATTGATAGAATTCATTATTTTTTTTTTTTATCTTGTTCTTTGCTTAGTTAACTAGTTCCCAAATTGTGATTCCTGTTTTATGTACTTAATATTTGTTTAAATTTGCTAGCTTGCTTATAATCTACCTTCTTCATTTCTTCTTTCTCAGGTCTCTTACCTGGAATCTCATTCTGCCTGAAGATTTTGGTGTAAAATTTCCGTTAGTGATCCATTTGTCTGTCATCTCTCTCTTTCAATCATTCTTCCTTAAATGGAGGGACTTGTATATTAGTGGAATTACTAATCTATTTGTATATTCATGCTTTATATTATTCTGTATTTTTCTATCTTTGCTGTCTTTCTCTTTTCCCACCCCATCTTGCTCTTTCTCTGTTTCTAATTATTGACAATGTTCTAATTAGATTTTTCTAGTACTTGTGTGGTATTAGTTCCCTCTAATTCTGAATATTCACTGACTGACCTAGAAATTAGACATGCATCCTTAACTTCCCAAATTCTGATGTTGATCAAATTCATCACCTCCCTCCTGAAACATAGACTTCATAATTTCAGATTTTCACTTCTCTACTAAATTTATATGTATTCTTTGTGTTTTATAATTCTAATAAATTTAGGCTCCACAAAATACTACTTTGGATGCACTGTAGCCCATATTTATATATATATATTAATTATTGGATCTTCATTCTATCCGAAACTCTTTCTTATTTGTAATCGCTTTCTATCTAATTAAAAAGTCCTTTACGGGCCCTCCCTGGTGGCGCAGCGGGTTAAAGCACAGCACTGAGAATCTAAAGCCACTTCCGCATGAGTTCGATCCCCGCCTGCCCCGGAGGTGACCACATGGCGCGGCAGACCTCTCCTGGCCCGCCCGCTGCTCCCCTCAGCAGTGTGCTTCGTCGATCTGCCTGTTCTGCTCCCCACTCTGTCTCTGGTGAAGCCTCTCACCCTCCGCATCTCTGGCCTGTACCCCAGCTCTATATGAATAAATAAATCTTTAAAAAAAAAAAAAAAAAAAAAAAAAAAAAAAAAAAGTCCTTTACATCTTAAAATACAATGTGCACTTTATTGTAGATCTGAGGATGGAGAACTCTTTCTGTGTACAGCTTAAATATCTTCTGAGGAATATTTTCACTGTTATGTGAATTCTAAGTTGGCACTTGTTCTTTGCTTTCTGTGTTTTTCATGTTGATGATGTCGCTCTATTTCCTCAGGATTCCATTGTTCCTGTTGAGAGGTTTTGTGTCAGTGAAACTTCTGTTTCTTTGACATAGTGCTTTATTTTTCCTATTTGATACAAAATTTGTTCTCTATACATTTGTTTATTATGATGAGTCACATAGTGGATTTACTTTGAACTATAATACTTGGATATTTTGAGATTCTTGAAACTGGAGCTGAGTAATTTACTTAGTTCTGAAAAAATATATTCTGTAATCTTTTAAATATTTCTTCTGTTCTTATGTTTTTCTTTTTCTGTTCTTGCATTTACCACCTTTTTTCACTCTATTTTCTATATTTCAACTTTATTTTGAGTTGGCAAGTCTTGTCTTACCTTAATGAGCACCCTTGCACATATTTCCAAATTCATTGTTACTTCTTAAAAATATATTAGTAGCAAGTTTCTGTAATGTTGGTTTGATAATTTGACTATTTAAAATTAAGAATGTCTTTTTGTGCTCCTTAATGCTTTTCTGCTTATTTCTCTCATATTTTCTTCCTTTTGTGACTAGTTTATCTTTGTGTGCTGGTTTTTGCCTTTCATAAAATTGTGCCAATTTCTGGAGCTCTGGAGTAAGTAATCCTCCATCCAGAGAGATACTGTATTTGATTCTGCTACATGTCTGGGGAAACTGCTATTTTGGGACTACCTAAAATCAAGTTTCAGACTTGAGATTCCCTGCCCTACTTAGCTTATGTGTAGACCTAAAGAAAGATACAACATTATCAAAACTTCCCAGAAACATTTATTTTCTCTGCCCTCTTTGGTAGACTCAGTGTGCAACTATTCTTTTTTTTAAAAAAAAATATTTTATTTACTTTTTATGTAGAAGAATTGGGGTACAAGCCAGAGGTGTGGAGGGGTGAGTGGATTCACCAGAGACAGAGGAGAACAGAACAGGCAGATTTACTGAAATACACCATTGAGGGGAGCAGCGGGTGAGACAGGAGAGGTCTGCTGTGCCATGTGGGTCAGCTCCCTGGCTGGGGTCAAACTGTTATGGAGCAAACCTGATATGAAGTAGATTGCCTGACTGTGGGTTCTCACTTGTGCTCTTGAAGGGACTTAAAATAAGATTCAACCACAGACACACACTGAAAGGTAATAAAGAGTTTATATACAAAAGAAGGGAAAATGAACAAATGAATAACTTAAGGAGAAAGAGAGGGAGATTAATTGGTGAATGTGTCCTACCAGTTTCGCTGACCAGGAACCCCAGTAGCACACTGAGAACCAGCAAAAAGCTGAGTTAAGCCAAGAGCTAAGAGCCCAAGAGCCCAAGAGCTAAAAGCCAAGAGAGCAAGAGCCAAGATACCCCCGAGGCTGACATGTCTGGTTTTATACCAAACCTGGCTGCTAACTCCATCCTCAGGTCCCAACAGTCTCCCTCCAGTGATGATGGGATTTGTGCAGATATTCTTTTTAATAAAGGTTACCTTTAATTGGGGGCTGGACGTGGTAGAAGGAGGGCCATAGACATGTTCACTGATTTCTGAAATTTCAACTTAATGTAAGGAAGAGTGTACTATGGTTCTTTGTTTTGACAAGCCCACCTTTGGGTTGGCTTTTCTTAGCCTGCAAAGATAACATGTGGAATCCACAAAGATGACATTGGCAAATGCCACAAAGCAAAAGTGGCTTTGTGCTGCACTTCCTGAGATTACTATCTTTTGAGATCTGCAAATCTTTTTTTTTTTTTTAAGATTTATTTATTTGTGCATACAGAACTGGGGTACAGGCCAGAGGCTCAGGAGCGGTGAGAGGCTTCACCAGAGACAGAGCGGGGAACAGAACAGGCAGATTGACAAAGTACACTGCTGAGGGGAGCAGCAGGCGGGTCAGGAGAGGTCTGCCGCGCCATGTGGTCACCTCCAGGGCAGGCGGGAATCGAACTCATGCGGAAGTGGCTTTAGCTTCTTAGTGCTGTGCGTTAACCTGCTGCGCCATCAGGGAGGGCCATGAGATCTGCAAATCTTTTAAGAAGGTTTCCTGAAAAAATTCTACTACCTACATTGTTTTCAAAGAAGACTGATTAGTGATATGGTTTATGTTGCTGCAGTCACCATGGACTGCTCACTCTTCCTTTCTGACCACCCTCTCTGTAATTATTTTTGTACATTGTCAAATTATATAAAATCCTTCTTACCTGAGATTCTTAAATTCCTGACAAAAGTGAAAAATAATGAGCTCTGACTTTTGCCTTTTTCTCTTCATTTTGTCATTGTTGTGTCATTATATCCTGTCCTCTTTTAACAGCTGGATGACATTAATTCTTATATTTTGATCAACTTTTCCACAATACTGCCATTCTTTCCTTAAGATAGGGCATATTTATGTGGTTCACAACTTTTCACTGGCCTCAAATTAACAATTTTCGATACCTACATATGTTTTTGGAACACCAAACTGGTATATGAATATTGCAGGAAATCACAACAATGTGCAGAAAATGATAAATGCAGCTGTTGTTACCACTTTGGAATGTTTGTTTTCACTTTTGTTGAATTTTTATTATAATGTGGTTAAGTTCAGATTGATGTATTGTTTCCTCTCTTTAGTTACCATGGGTGAATGTTTCTTTAATAACGTATCTCAGCTGGGTGATTGCTGGTAGTAATGGCTGCATATCACTGCATTGTCCAGTGACTCAAGTCAAAATCTAATGCTGCAAAGAAATTTAACCTGGGTTTGACTTCTGGATCATGATTTATGCCACAGCAGTTTCCTCAAACGTTTTAGAAGTCATGTATGAAATAAAGGGAATGCAGTTCATTAGATAACACATATAAAACCACTAGCCATCTTTCTGGGACATATTCAGCTCTCTGACACTTGCCATTTTTAATATTCAGAATTTCAGGCAATTGGAGCAGGCAATAATGCACCAAATTTTGTTCATATATTGTACTAGGGATGTGATATAATTAACATTTCCCAAAGGTCTGCAGTAAACAAGACAGAAAATGTAATAGCACAAACTAGTTGAAGTCCTTCCCTTTCTGCAATTTTATGACTCATAAAATCAAAAACATTAGACCCTAGTCATTTAGAAAAGACCTTTGTTGTGTGTGAGATGAGAGGATGTTTCCTTAACACCCCTGATTTTATCAATTTCTCATATTTTCTTAACATCTGTTCTGCTGATAATCAGAACTTCCTTTTCTTTTTCAAAAAAAGTGTCCATAAAGTCTATAGTGATCATTAGCTATCATCACACATTCAGATTTCTGCTCTGAATTTAACTCTTTTTCTGTATACATGAGTGTTGTGACATCTGTAATTCGCTTTGTACGTGCCATGTGGCGGCAGGATTGATGGCTTCTAAGGCTTTTTTCTCACAAACACGAGGTGTCTGCTTTATAGAATAATTAACCTTGTTGTTTCTTAGTTGACTGTCAGAGCTGTACAGAGTCGACAGGGGAGCTATTCCCCAGCTTAGACATCTGTTGGTGACTAGAGCTGGAAAACATTTTATTTTTCAGTTGATGAACTAGAATTTCGGAGACTTCTTCTGCATCCTGTCCAGACAGACCTGAGTAGTCACCTCCGTCCGTTGGAAAAACCACTTGGTCCTTATCTTCAGAAATTTAGTTTTGTTATTCCTGTGTCTCATTAGATGCTCATCCGTAATTCAAAGGCCTCCTCTAACCTCCTTGCATCTTGAATTCCAAATCATAATGACTTTCCCACAGTTCTTACCCCTTTGAAGAGCTTAGAAGTTTTTCTAAATTCTTCCCAGATTTTCTACTACATTTATAGACACTCACTTTTGTTTCCATTATTCATGAGGGAAATGCAAACAGTTGGAAAATCTCAGAATGTGAGCCCAATGATTTTTTTTTTCAATTACTGAGCATATTTGAATTAAACCCACCTTGAAATGCCCTCTAGACATTAATTTTCAATAGTTGTCACGTAAAGGTTTTATTTTGCTTTTGTTCACAGACAGGCCACAGATGTGAAATTTGGCTGTGCCAATTAGAAAGACTCTAGCACTCAGGAACAGCAAGCAGTTCGCTATTCAAATTGACTTAAATAAAAAGGGAATATATTACCTCACAAAGTAAGGAACCCCAATCCCAGCAAAGTATATTATATGGCTACAGGTTAAGCTATCGTAAAATTGAGACTTCAAAATGCATTGATTAAACAAGGTAAAAGATGTACTTCTGAAGATGAAGGCAGATCATGAGTTCACCATGGAAATAAAGGGGGGTAGGTTGACTGTACATAGGCTGTGTGGATGGCTCTAGTCTGTGAAGTCATTCCCAGAAAGTTCTGTCTTTACCCCCAGTATACTATTGTGCTGTTAGCATTATTTTTCTGTCATTTGTAGTTCACTGTGCTCAAATACATGTCCTGGCCCATAGAGAAGGGAACGGAAATTGTACAAAACAAGTAATTTTCCTAAAATAAAAAAAGGTAACCCTGAAGTTAAAAAAAAACAAAACAAAAAAAACAAAAACACATCAGTTTTGTCCATATTCTGTTTCCAAGGACTTACTCTCAATGGTTCACCTAGTGGAACTGAAGTGAATTTTATTACAAAAAAGAGAAAGAGAGAATGAGTGGGATGGGCCAATGGCAGGGGAAAAACAGCACCAGACAAAAGTAGTTTGCTTTTTCAATAAAGAATTGTTCCTCTATTAAAAGATTTTAGGCCAAAGGTGTGTGTGGAGTTGATGGTGAGAGGATTCCTCAGAGACAGAGTGGGGAGCAGAACAGGCAGATCTACTGAAATACACTGCTGAGGGGGGCAGTGGGTGGGTCAGGAGAGGTCTGCTGTGCCATGTGGGTCACCTCCCTGGCTGGGGATCGAACTCAATCAGGTCTCTCTGTCATGGGAAGGCCATTATGATGGTAGCACTGAAATTTAACCCCTAGGCCACCAGGGAGGCCTCAAGTGTAGGTTTTGTGGTGTGTTGATTTAGTAGCCAGTTCTTTTAACATTGTTCTGTTGCTCTCTTCAACATTGTGTGTGTTTTCCATTTTCCAGTACCCCATCACTGTCCCGAGAAAGCCACAGGTGATCCATGTTCCCACAGATATTCAGGGGCTGAAAGGACTGTCTGAACTATTCTCTTTCTAGAACTTCATTTCAGGAATGACTTAACCTTAGCAGAGGTTCTTCAGCAGAATCTCTGGTCTGTCATCTAAGGACACATGCACTGGATGGACCCATGGGGACAATGAGAACACATAGAACAGTCATTACTACCTGATGAGATGGGACTGAGTCGTGACCCCCCCACGCCAGAGCCAAGGGGTAGTTGTTTGAACAATCCTGGAGTCTTTTAAGGAAAAAGATTGAGGGTAAATAAAAGGTAGCTATAGCTCACTGAACAGCTCTGTGGCAAGACCAACAGGCAGGTCAACTGTCCAGCCTAAAGTGGTGCATGGAATCTTATATTCATCTTCTTGCCCCCCAACCAAGAACTTCGAGTCCAGGTAGTTTAAAGGACTTGAGAAGGTCCAATGGCTGGCTCATGGTTGAACTGCACAGTGCCATTCTTTCCGAAGTCTAAAACCAGACAAATGTGTGTGTTACTTTTCTAAAGAAAGTAACCCATTTTCAGCACATGTTTATGCTGATAAGGCAACCACTTCATAAGTTTGTGCACATGAATGAACAGATAGAATTCATTGTAATACTCTCTTGAATGGGCCTGAAAAATAACAACTGTCTTCAAGTGTAATTTTCCATTTTGGGCCTTCAAGAAAAACAAATGTTGTGCTTCTCTATGACTTCTATCAGGTACTGGCATTTGAATGAAAAGTGAGTCAAATCATGCAGTGTTGATTTTGAGTGAGAAGGAAGAAGGAAGGGTGAATAAACAGGATTTTTTTTTTTTTTTAGATTATGCACACAAGAGCTGGGTATAGACCAGAGGTGTGGGGGTGAGAGGATTGACCAGAGAGGCGGGAGAGTAGAACAGGCAGATCTAGTGAAATAAACTGCTGAGGGGAGCAGAGGGTGAGACAAAAGAGGTCTTTTATGCCATGTGGGTCACCTCATTGGCAGCAGATCAAACTCAGGCTGCAGTAACTGTGGAGAGCCTCAATGTGCCACCAGGGGGTGCCAAAACAGGACAATCCTATATGAGCAATATGAAAGCATAACATTAGTATGGATGTGGACGAACTCTGAGAATTCATAATAGATGTTATGGGCTGTAATAAAGACAATATTAATGAAGTAGGTGGGTTTAGCCTTCCAGTTATCACGGTTTATAAAAGAGACTAGGCACCACAACAGAGGTGCCCTTTGGCTTACTCTGATGATAAAGACATAGAGGGGGGATCAGGACTTAGGACAGGAGAGTAAGGAGAAGGTGACAGGCTGAAGATTTGGAGAATGGTATCCTGAGCCCATTGGACTTGCACAAATCTGACTCAGCTTACCTTCCAAGTTAGAGTTTGAGTCTCTCTCTCTTAAGAGTAACACACTCTTTAGGAGGCTTTAGCTGGGATTGACAATTCCCAGAGTGGAAGAGAGGAATTGGACTTATGTGGAGGTGAAAATTGGAGGTGAAAAGAATGATGTCAGTGAAACCCATTGAAAGACCATTAAGTGATCAAGGAGTAAGTTTTTCTTTTATTTGCTTTGTTGTAAAGGTTTAGACAGGCAAGCATAGTAGGAAACAGAACCAAGTGATGATAATTGTGTTAAAAAGGTTGAAGTATCAGGTCATGATAACTTTTTTTAAGATTTATTTATTTATTCATACAGAGCTGGGGCACAGGCCAGAGATACAGAGGGTGAGAGGGTTCACCAGAGACAGAGTGGGGAGCAGAACAGGCAGATCGACGAAGTACACTGCTGAGGGAGCAGCGGGCGGGCCAGGAGAGGTCTGCCACGCCATGTAGTCACCTCCGGGGCAGGCGGGGATCGAACTCATGCATAAGTGGCTTTAGCTTCTTAGTGCTGCGCTTTAACCCGCTGCGCCACCAGGGAGGGCCAGGTCAAGATAATTTTTAGAGGTCATGCTCGTATGGTGTGTGGACACATTTCAGCTCAATATATTACACAACTTTGTAACTAGAGCTTTCCAAAATAGTTTTTCAAGGTGTTTTGGAAAACTGTGGTTTTGGAAAGTAGCAAGACCCTTGTCACTGAAAATCATCAGTCTGGACACCTAGATAAGGAAGCATTACCGTAATTTCTGTATTCATCCAGGTTGGTCTGGAAAAAAAAAAAAACACAATTAAATCTTTCATTTCAGTCCTGCAGCTATTTTCTGGCTGTATTCTGATGTGCCCTCAGGTGGAAGACTTTAATACAACACAGCAAAATTATGAGAATCTGTAATAATAAAACACCTTGTATTTTTATTAAATGAGAGAGAGATTAATTGTTTAAGCTTGATGTAATGTATATATGGCAATCAATGTTTCTCAATGGGATTACTCCCTCAGGGTCACTAGTAAATGTCTAGAGACTTAACTCTTTTCCATGACAGAAGTGATGATACTGGTCTCTAAGATAATAGAACATCCCAAACTCCACCTCAGAAAATAAAGTATTATCTAGCCCAAGATATCAATAACACTGAGGTGAGAAAGCCTACTTTAAATAAAAAGGGACAATGGCCATTTAGTCAACAGTCTTATGTGGTTTAAAGTCATTTATGCTGTTGGTCGTATGTAGAGCTGATTTATCGTTACATGAGGCAGGGATGCAGAGTGAGGTTATTTCCCCCAGTGCATGCTCTAAGTCAAACATCAGAAATAAAAAGTGTCTTAGATATTAGAATAAGACTGCGTTCTTCACCCTGTGAATGACTTCGTGTTCTTTTTTGTTACTAAAATAGGTTCCTCTTTTTTTAGAGGTATAACATAACTTCAGTGTGACATCTCATTTAAAATTGTCCTTGAGAACAGCACATAATGATACCGTATTTGGTTTCATGATTTGACTCAAAAGCTGAAAACTGACCAAATGTGTTAAGCATTTTACTTAAAATTGGTTAATATGTGAAAATGTCATACAGTGACATCTTTCGGAAAAGCCTATTTAAATCACACTACAATAAAAGTATGCCTTAAATTCAAGAGCAAATTTGTTATTAATATAAACCTTGGGGACTATTTGGTAAGGCGGACTTTCTGACAGGGAAAATTGCCAAACATCTGGAAGTGATTGTGTAGCAAAGTGTGGAAGCCTTCCTGGTGTATAATTATTAAAAGAGCTTAGAAAGTGCTGAGTTTTTAATGATGAAAAGAAACTCAGAGAAAGGAAGTCCAGAGAATCACATTCAATATTAGCAGTTTATTTACAAACTGGAATCTAGACATTCTGACCCAGACCAAGACTTCTTTCAGGATATCTCAGTTTAAGAACATAGCACGTGTCAGGGATTAATTAGTTCAGATTCTCTCCAGGCTTGTATTTGCATTCACTGAAACTGAGAGATGCTTTAGATGAAAAAAGGAAAAAAAAAAATGTCATAACCAAAAGAAGACTTGGGAGCATTGCATGCTGTGACTCAAGTACATTTGCATATGACAATTATCTAAATTCATTTCACTTAAAGCTTGATTATCTTTGTTTACAATAACTTGTGTGTGGGGTTGTAGATTCATGGAGCCCCAGCCGATGGTCTCTGATCCACTGTTTCGTGCAACACATTAAAGTCCGCCAAGCTCTAGCATGTTCAGAGTTTTAGGTGGGAATCTCGGAGTGGTTTTCTCTCCCTCCCTGCTTGGATTATCTTCCCCTTAGCCTAAAAACCCATATCCAGTGTCACATTCTTTCTGGGAATCTTCCCTAATCACTCCGCAGAGTGGGGGATACTTCTCTGCTTCTAATATCTGTGACAACACCTTTCATACTCCAACTGGTGTGTTTTCTGTCCTACTTAAGAGGGTGGCCCTTGAATTGCCTTTATTACTGCTGATATCAGTGTCAGGAATCAGTTAGACCCTAGTAAATACAGTCTTAGTAAGATTTGCAGGGTCTCTTCAAATACCTTTGAAGAAGATAATTCCAAGTTTCTTTGCATACATAACCTGTCCTCTTAGAAAAGTTATACCTTATTTTATTTGGGTATTTCTCTTTCTTCTGTCAGTAAAGTACATGTTCAGCTAGCTGCACAGAGAGTTTGTCCCTGATGCTTTTCACACATATGTTCATGATTACATGCATATACATGTATTGTGCACCTTGGGAGGAAAAGGGAGCCATGTTTAGGTTATTATATTGATCATCTGCATTACATGACTAATAAATGTAAGCATATCTGATGAGAAATGATAATTGATATTGTTGACAGAATGACTAGTATGTTTCAGAATATCACTAACAAATCTTGCAACCACCTTCAAAGTCAACTAGACAAAGAACAAAGAACAAGCTCTGAATTTGCAGCTTTGCTTTGAATTTTTGACATTTGAATTTGGATTGGGCCATTGATATTTTTAAACGTCAGCATAGTGATCAATAATATGTTAGTAATATCAAACATTTGTCATAAAAATTAAAATAGGCCCTCCCTGGTGGCACAGTGGGTTAAAGCACTGCACTAAGAAGCTTAAGCCACTTCCACATAAGTTCAATCCCCGCCTGCACCGGAGGTGACCACATGGCGTGGCAGACCTCTCCTGACTTGCCCGCTGCTCCCCTCAGCAGTATACTTCGTAGATCTGCCTGTTCTGCTCCCCATTCTGTCCGTGGTGAATCCCCTCACCCTCCACATCTCTGGCCTGTACCCCAGTTCTGTATGAATGAATAAATAAATCTTTAAAAAAATAAAATAATGCCTTAAAATCCTAACACACAGGGGATTGCCATTTATTGCATATTATTGTTTTGTCCTGGTTTCAGGATTGTTATCTAAAGGATATGGAGTCTTTTGTCTCATAAATCCTTTATAGGTAAATCAGGCAAATCAATTTTTAGATAATTGTGTGGTTTAAGGATATTCCACTTATTGACCAGCTACTAAAGAAATTGATGATTTGGATCATTTTAATTTCATTAACTGGTTTCCTTTTCATAATGCTATGATTATTTCTATTTTGTCAAATTTGTGGTTCTTGAAAAGGTGGGTTTTTCTAATCCACCTGCCTTTTTGTGTGTGAGCTTCTCTAGCCCTCCGGCACTCTAATCCACAGGGCTTTGACAGCCTGCAGTCTGAGACCAGACGATGCAGGAGAGAGAGGACACAGATGCTGAATTGTATAAATGTGGGGATAAGGAAAAGCAGTCTGCTGTGCCTTAAATGTGATGAGTTTCAGTAGCTGTGTTTGAACTTTATTATTTTTAATTATGTCCAGGTTGAATTGAGTTCACTCTCTCTGAGAGATTGGTTCGGTTTCTCCCTCCAGTATATCATGAAGGGACTGACTCACACATGTGATACTGGATTAAATTTGTGGGATAGAAGCCCAAGTCTTGGACCTACTTTCCCACGGGCCAGCCAGTTCCTTCCCCCTCAGTGTTCACTGTTTGTGTTGTTAGTTGAGTGGACGAGTTTATCAACGCATGGACTTGCCGCACTTTTTTTTTCCCTCAGTTTTATTGACGTTAATACTGGTTTATAATACTGTACTTACACACAATTAAACCGAGGCTCTTGACCTTGGACGTGGGTTCTTCCTTTTGACCCTGGGTTCTCTCTTTGGGGCCTCATCCTGTTGCCAATCAGAATGCTTTGTAGAAAACACTTGTTATCCCCACCCTAGGTCATGCCTTGCTTAGGGGTCACTCAGCTAGTCCTTCACATTTTTCTGGGTGCGCTGATCCAGGACCACTGGCACAGGCAAAACCTATTATATTTTTAAAGAACTCAACTCTTAAGAAAAACAATTTAACAACTTCCCCTGGAAAGCCAGTTCAGTATTTAACTGTCTTCCCTGCTATCACAGACCTCCTTATCTCCTCTTTCTGTCTTTTCTCTAACTAGTGGCTCTCTGTCACTTCTTGAAAAGATTATGGGAGAAATTAAGTGACAGGATCGGTGTTCTGGAGTGCACTGTTCTGGGTGGGTTCCTCAGCCTCAGCGTCTACTACTCATCTGGGGGCTTGATAGATGATGGTAATTATAGCAAAGATTTAAAGGTGACACTGGCAACAGATTTCAAACATTAGGGAACTGGATAAAATGACGACACCCCTGAAACATTTCATTTCATGTTGTTACGACGATTTTCAGTAATTCTGCTCTGTTTTTACCTCCTACAGTGAGCTACATGATTAGTTTGACTGTGGTCTGGTTGAACTATGCCTTGGTTTCACAGGAAAGCTAAGAGAAACGGAGTGTGTATTGCTTATGAAATACATATTAGTCACGTTAGTAATGGAAAAATAAAAGTGCAATCATTCAGTGCTGGGTGTGACGGAATAAAAAACAATAGCTTCCCTTCGGCAAAGCTTTAGAGATTAGCCGTTGCAACAACCCGACACAAGTTTCCTCACAAGTATCCCTGACAAGGCTTCGCCATCCTCAGGTTGGGGAGTTCTACCACCTTTCCGACCGAACTGTCACTTTCTTCAACCTTTTTAATTGTCAGAATAAAAGGAAACGTGCTTCTCTTTAGTCTCTCTCCCTTCGTGAGCAGTCTGCCGAGCTGTGTTCAGGCTAATTAACCTCCAAGGGCCTCTGCTGCTCTCTAGCAGGGAGTTAAGCATGTCAGCCTTGCAGGTGTATTCGAGGACTCAGCGAGAGGATCTGGTGGAGCACCAAGCACCGAGTTTTTGCTCAACAAATGATGTCTCCCGGAACAGAAACTCCTGCAGAGTAGGCGGGGGCTGAGACACGTGGGCATGGGACGAAAATCCTTTTTTCTCTAAGACAGATGATTGTGTTAGGCAGAAGCAGGATTTTAGCACAAGGAACAAGCTTTGAAAAAGGAATCGGGCCTCACTGGAAGGGGGTCTAGGGTGAGGCAAAGTTCTGTAACCACCAACACCTAATTTGCAGCTACAATGGTTTTGGAGCATAATGTTTGCTGACAATTCTTTCCTTGACAGCTCTCATTACTATTTATGAGAGACTGTCTTATTTGTGGCAATATTAGAATGTGATTTCCAAGTTTGCCTGCTTATTTAATCTTTCCTATTCCTTGATATAGTTCTCCCCACTTGTGTTTGCAAGTGTTTAGATGTCACCTTTTTGTTAATTAACTCCTTTATTTTTTCGGTCTCATTTTTGTGTACTCGGCAGGTTTCCTTTTTTTGGTTTCCTAGTGACAGCTTCCTTTCAATTCCTCTCCTCTGTTTGCCTCTCCTGAGAAGGAGCCAGTGTCAAAATGTTAGCTCAGTCGGGTTTCCCATTACCAGCTCTGCATGTCCCAGGACCCCTCCTGTATTTAGCAGTCTAGGAGACATAATGGCCCAAACACAATTTTCAAATTGTCATGTAAATATATTCACAAGGCTCAGGAAAATAGAAAAAAATCAAACACCTGTGAAATAATGATTACTAGTGCCTTACCTCATGCCCACTTTGTGTTAGTTTATCCAAGTTCTTTCATTGGAAGCTGATCTAACTAAGCTAGAACTGTGAAATTAATTATCAGCTAGTAGGGTTAAGGACTTTAGGTGTGAAAAGTGTTGGTTGGCAAAGGCCATGGCTCCATTTCATCTTAAAATTGAAGGAGAAAAAGTGAAGTAGTCGAAAAACCTCAAGTTTATTAATCTGTTAAATATCCCTGGAGTGTGTCCTAGAAAGAAGCATTTCTGAAATAACAAAATAAAAATGAAATAGGCTATTCTGCATAAGTGCATTTCTTAGACTCGAATGCTGGGTGTTACCAGCTATTCCTTTCTTAGGAATCAGGTTGGGTGAGGTGAGATGGAAATGTCTGAGTTGCTTAGGCAGTGTGAATCCTTTGGAGAGTTGACCTTTCCCAAGTATGAGGTTCTGCTGAAATTACCAACTTAGCACTCTCCTCTGCCCTCTATCTAAAAGTTATTGGTGTAAAGAGGACACATGCCAAAGAGGCACCAATGACACACTTTGTGGGATATTTGATAAAAATGTATTCTAGTTTGGTTTGAAAGTTGTTGAAATACCTTGGAATTGTAAGCTTCCATCATATTCCTTTGTTGGAGAATGTTCTCTTCAGAAAGTGGCCAATAGAGGGAGAAGGGAAATGAAGATGACAGAGCAATATACAGTCCTTGGTGAAGCCCATGTAAGTCAGCTTTGACTCAACACATGAAGATTTCAGGAGTCAATAAATTCATTTTCACTTGAGCTCTTTGCATTGGATATCTGGCCCTTACTAACAAATAGATTTAGAATATTCTGGAAACCCTATTAAGAACTTTCAATTTGGGGCCCTCTCTGATGGAAATTGCATATTCTGAGAATGCACAGACTCCTCCAACCCCCCCTCACTTCACTCTCTTCTTTGCCCGTCATGGGTGGGAGTCCCTATGGTTATATTAAAAACTTACCTGTGTCCTCTTCTCTGATACCTCCATCCACAGAACCAAAGGCAGAATGAATTTTTAATTTTCAGGAATATTTGTACATGATTTATGTAACTTTAATGCACACAGGTCTCCACCCCAAGGGGTTGATATTACATGTACCCTGTAGGCTTTTGTCTCCTTCTGCTTCTTCTGCCTTAGCACCAGGATACTATGAATGAAAGATACTAGCCATCTGACATGGACTAGACTGAAGCCAATTAATTGGTAGAGAGGTGATTATCATGTGTTAAATGACTGTCATTCTTTTGGAATTAAAATTCCATAAGCAGTCTGCTTAATCCATCCAGAGAATCAGAAAGTTCTTTCATCAGTCAGCACTAAGCTTTGGATATTTGCTAATGATTAGAGATGTACAGTATTTTATTTGGGACGATTCCATCACTATACCAATTACTATGTGCAGATATTGCTTTCAGACACTCCGATAGGTTAGTTATTGTCACATATGGAGAATTAACTGGTAGATATTTGTCTTTTTTATTTGACAATCATCTAAGAGGTGTATTTCTCAGACCCTAACTAGAGAGGAAAACTTCCCCTTTAAAGGAGGGGAATTCCTTCATAAAAGGGGTCATTCTTCTTTCTTCTTCCCATCCCCAGTTCCCCCCTCCCTTCACTCCCCCTTCTCTTCAGAGACTTCATGGAAAATAAGCTAGTGAGCTATAAAATTTAGCATCATGATTCAGTCATAGTGAAATTAGACAAGCTTTTATTTCATGTTCACTTTGCACATCTTTCTTTCATTAACTATAGTCATGAACTTTTGAAGTCACAATTTCGAAGCCATTGGAGAGTAAGTAATTAGTGGGAATTTGCTGCTCTTGATGCAGAATACCAAAGGAGACATGGATGGTATAAGGAATAGGAAATAAAATGTGAACCTATTTGAAGGGAAGAGAATGATAAGAACAAAAAATTTAGAGCCTTGGCTCCTCCATATAGATTAGTCGTTGCAAGTTTCTTTTCTTTTCTTTTCTTTTTTAAAGTTTATTTATGCACAGAAGAACCGGGGTGTAGACCAGAGGTAAGGGGTGAGAGGATTCACCAGAGGCAGAGTGGGGAGCAGAACAAGTAGATCTTCTGAAATTCACTGCTGACGGGAGCAGCAGGTAAGAGAGGAGAGGTCTGCATCATGTGGGTCAGCTCCCTGGATGGGGATTGAACTAAGACTTGGTGGTGATAGTGCTGAGACCTAACCCCTGTTCTATCAGGGAGGCATTAGCCTTTGCAAATTTTATGTTGTAAATTGATCAACAAGTGATGTCCTATCCTTGACATTAAACCCACAGGCAAGTATCACTTCATTCTTGATTTTTTATGCATCTATTCATATATTCAGTAAATGTTGAGGGCTAACTTTATACCAGGTATAAACATTTAGATAGTGCACTTAATAGGTTAGACTGGCTGTTTACCTCAAGGGACTTCAGTTCTTATAAGGGAGAGAGTCTGTAAATAAGTAAACACATAAATAAGAAAAGTAGGCTTTCCATGGCGTGTGAAATTGTTATTGCATTATGTAAACAGAATGAAGTGTAAAGACTGTATACAAAATGAGAGAGGACCCCTGAGGTTGTGATATTTAAACTGAGATCTAAAGAGTGAGGAGAAGCCTGGCATTTCAGCAACCAGAGGAGCAGCTTTCTGAGATGAGCTGCTGCGAATGCAGTGACATTGCAGGGGGGCATGAAGCTCAGGAAGTCAGGAGGATACCAAGCCTGGTGTGTGCCCAGCAAGGCTGCTGGCGTTAGGGAGCCTCCCTCAGGCGATGCGAGACACCATGGGGTTTTGAAGGCTAGGAAGAGAGTTTAATTTCAATTAATTAGTAACAGGAAACATTGGGAAGGCTTTAAAAGGGAGGGTGGCAGGAGCTGTATCTCCAAAATATAGCCTGTTACTCCGTGGAGAATGGTTTGTGGTAAGAGGAGTGGAAGAAGGAAGATGTGAGTGTCTTGGATAAAGTGAAAACGAACAGTGCTGAGCACATGTTGTTATGGGTGATTCATGCATTATAGCGTCAGTTTTGTAATCTTTATTGTTTCTTTCAAATCCTTTGGAGAGTCTTAGGGAGCTTTTCAAAACGGAAACATAAATTTGGAAACAAGTGCCACAGCTACACAACTAATGTTTGCTCCAGCGTCGGTCAATAGCTCGTGTAGATATCCCCTATTGCAAGGGCGATTGCGTAGTTACCTTAAATAATTGTTCTGCCATCAATATTGGTATTGACTAGTTTCTTGAGATAAATGAGAATCACTATATGCTATCAGGCTCAAGGCTTATAATTTCTTGTTTTTCAAGGAAGTAGAGCTACCAAGTGTTGACAGGGTTCAAGCCTAAGAATAGATCTCACTGCAGCAACATGCTACCCGGAAGAGACTCTCTTGCCAGTACCCTCCCTCAGATTCCAGCCCTCTTCTTTCTCACCTGAAAGGACTAACTACTGAACACCAGCGATGTCTCATGCCATTGCTGGCAATTAATGATCGCTGTTTTTGACTGTCCTAGCCCAGATTACCGTGACTCAGATACCACCTTGCCGTCTTCCTCCCCTCTCATCCCAGTCCCATCTGTAGAGACCAGAGTCCCCCATTGCTACTGAAGGTGACATCTTTGCATTCGCATTCCCTTGCTGGACAATGACCACAACTGTGGCCTTACAACCAAGTTGGGAGCTGGTTTGTGTATCTTCTGGATGGCGGGTCCAGGCAGCCCTTGATGCCAGCAGATGCCTGCTGTGCCCCACTTCGTTCCCTCACCTCTGACTCCTGTCCAGGAAACACTGCCCAGGGCCTTGGCTCAATTTGCTCTCATGGCTTTTTGCCTCACTCAAGAACGTTTTTTCTTGAGCTTCTTAGCTGGCTTATTACAACTCGGAATTGTGCAATAGCTAACACACCCCGAGACAAAAAATAAGAACCCAAAGCTAGTGCTTCCCTGTCCACTTTTCAGTTCTGAGAGGGCATCTGGGAGCACTTGACTCTGGCAGGGCTTGGCCAGGGGCCACACTGTGGCTTCGCAGAGCTCAGCTGCCTTCCCTTTTACTTCCTTGTTTTCCTAAACTTGACTCTCATTCCTTTTCCTGGCATCACCTACTGTAAACTCCTTAAATATAATGCCCACCCCCCTATTTTGAAGTTCTGTGTTTGGAATGAACCCTGTTAACACACTGGTTACCGCCTAGCGGATTATTTCTATGCCCTCTCTCCCTGCTTCAGTGTGTTCTCGAGGGCTGGTGAATGATGAACAAACCTTTCTATTTTTCTTTTTTTTTTCTTAGACTTATTTATTGACGCATACAGAACTGGGATATAGGCCAGAGGTGTAGGATAATGAAAGGATTTACCAGAGACAGAGTGGGCAACAGAACAGTCAGATCGACTGAAATCCACTGCTGAGGGGAGCAGCGGGCCAGACAGGAGAAGTCTGCTGCGCCCTGTGGGTCAGCTCCAGGCTGGGGATCAAATTCATATTGTTGCAGCTGCAGCTAGCTTCACAGTGCTGCGCTTTAACATGTTGCACACCAGGGAGGGCCGCGATCTATTTCCTGAATGTATTTCCGGTTCCTTAACATGTTCAGTTAAGAATATATCAAAAGTAAAATCCCTAATCTTCTTGCCAAAGCTAGTTAAAGCTATGCTTTATGTGTAGATTTTCTATTTCCTAGTAGGATGATCCACCCTTCCTCCCACCTAGAATAATGCCCTGTTCTTTTGGTAATTAGCTGTTCATATTTTGGTATAAAAAGGGTTGTGATAGGCACTGTCCAGAGGGAAATAACATAATACAGTCATAGCAAGACTAGCAACTGTATGAATAAGGGACAAGTAGAAAAAATTCTGATTATTACAGATCCAGAACATCTGAGTGGGAAGAGACTGAATGTGGAAGAACTTATATCAGCTTTTGTTTTAAACTAGAGTGTTTAGCACTGGTCACAGACCAGGACAAAAGTGTTGGTCATCAACTCAAATTCCTCGCTGAGCCATGAGATGCAAAGTTTACCTGAATCTTCTAGCTTGAAAAAAATTTATATTCTCTGCTGTAACTCTCATGTGCTATTGGCTTACAAAATGTTAGGTGTTTTCACAAGAAGTAGGAAAGTTGAGGTATGCAAAACTGGGCTTGCCTTTTTTAGATGCCACACTAAACTTTTAGAACCTGTAGTTATATTCTTCAGTAGTTTCTAAGTCATAGGGAAATAATATTATCTTGCTTTTTCTAGTTTGCTAAAGCAAATGAACTACATTGTTGACTTTTTGCAGTCTGCCTTTGAATGGGAAAAGCAATAAAAATGAAATAATGGCAATAATCACTGTTACTGGAAGCTCCATCGTGCCTGTGGAGAACAGAAGCACCCATAAATGAAAACCCATAAGATCAGGTCTTGAAACAGGCCACTAATTAGCTTCTATAATTAACACCTTACTAGAGTAAGGGAACCAGGTAATTATCTAGTATTTTCTGAAGGTGAGTCATCTCAGTTTAAGTAGCCATCAGCCTAGAAATACAATTGTAAAATAACAACTTTTCTGTGTTGAAAGTACTCACGAGGCACTCCATGACAGCGGTGTGGGGCACCCTCCCATCTGCGTCAGCAAAGAGTGTGTGGCCGGAAAGTTTTATCCTTTGTCTATTGTGTCATTGAACAGCTTTATTTCTTAAGACACCTTTTTTTTTTTCTCTTTCCTATTTTGATGCAAGCGATTTAAAGTACTTGAATGTTTCATGTGCAATTAGGATTTAGCCCTTTCATTTCTGAAGTTGTCTTTGTATGTATTTCCACTTCCTAACCCACTCAATTCGCATAGTATTTATCCCTTCTAACTGGTTACTTCTTACTAAGGGAGGACCTAGGTGGAGTGAAGAGAGTGAGCAAAGAATTATTACAAGGAATCAGAATTCATGTGATGCAAAATCTACAAATTCCCTTAAAGACATGGGATTTTTTTTTTCTTGATATGTCACCTACTATTAAGATACCATGTCCCTGCTGTTATTTTTTAAAGATTTATTTATTTGTGCATATAGCACAGGGTACAGGCCAGAGGTGCAGGGGCGGTGAGAGGATTCACCAGAGACAGAGTGGGGAGCAGAACAGGCGGATGTAGTAAAATACACTTCTGAGGGGAGCAGCGGACAGGTCAGGAGAGGTCTGCTGTGCCATGTGGGTCAGCTCCTTGGCTGGGGATCGAACTCAAGTAGAAGGGGTGTGGCTAGCTTTGCAGTGCTGTACTTTAACCTGTTGCACCTGCAGGGAGGCGCCCATGTCCCTGTTCTTATTCTAATTTCTTGAACTATATTCTTCTGTCCTTCTTTCCATTCTCTATTTATCGAAAAAGGGAAAACACATACATACTTATCTATCCTTTTATGATCTTATCATTTACAGGTAATTGAATTTCCTGTTACTATTCTAAGAATTAAAGTAAAACTAATACAAGCAATTGAAAATATCTTAGCCTTGGTGTCTCCCTGGTGGCACAGGGGATTATGAAGCTATAGGCATCGTGAAGTCGATCCCAGGCCAGGGGGCTGACCCACGTGGGGCAGCAGACCTCTCCTGTCTCCCCTCAGCAGTGCATTTCAGTAGATCTGCCTGTTCTGCTCCCCACTCTGGCTTTGATGAATCTTCTCACTCCCTTGCATTCTGGTCTGCACCCCAGGGCTCATATAAAAAAATCTTAACAAAAAAAAAATTAGCCTAACATGACATTATGTTAAATAATTACCTATGTTAACTCATCTTTACAAAAATATTGTCGTCATTCCTGGCTTCACATTTACACATTAGTAATTTGAGACTCAAAAATCTCTATAAGAATCATAATTCTGGCCCGTTTTCAGAAACTACAAACTAGTTACATCACTGTACACTGCTTCATCTATTACTGGTGCTTGTTTATTAGCAATATGATGGGCATGTTCACTGAGATATAAACATATGTATGTAGCAGGACACTATTATAAAAAAAAATTGTACAGAGAGTGGAATTTCTTTATTGACTATGTTAAGAGTGGGAAAACCATGGTCCACATGCCAGATTCAACTAGTAACATATTTTTGAAAATAAAATGTTATTGGAACATGCCTGTTTACTTACTGTTGACTGCTGTCACACAACATTGGCAGAAATGAATAGTTGTGACAGAAACAACAGGACCATACACTTAAAAAATCTTACTCTCTGGAGCCTCCCTGTGGCACAGGGGTTAAGTCTCAGTGCTGTGGGGCTATTGCCAGCCATTGCAGCTTGAATTTTATCCCTGGCCATGGAGCTAACTCACATAGTGCAGCAGACCTCTCCTGTCTCCCCTGTGGCTCCCCTCAGCAGTGTATTTCAGTCAGTCTGCCTTTTCTGCTCCCCCCTCTGTCTCTGGTAAATACTCCACCCCCTTCTCCCCACATTCAGGTCTATACCCCAGTTCTTCTTTGCATAAATAAAAAGTTTTGTTTTTTTTTTTAAAGAAAAAGTTGTCAACAGCGGGACTAGATCACTGCTATAGTAACTGCATTGTGAAAGGTTTTTTTTAAAGAAGTATACACACATTTCATTAACTTTTAAGTCATAGAAACCTACAAAAAAGCATTACTTTTGTTGTTGTTGTTGTTGTTGTTGTTATCAGGTGAAATTCTTCCACAATACCTAAAGCACAGTCATTCAGCTTAATTCATAAAACAAAAAGTAGCTACAATTATGTTTTTTAAAGCATTTTCCCTTTCACAGTATTTTCCTTAAGGGGAACTCAAATCTTACAATATGATTGTCTAGATATCGTTGTCTCATCATAAACATCTTTGAAAGTGCCTCATTTGTACATCCAGTTTATGATAAAATCTTGTCATTTTTGTCTCTAATAGTTTGTCACTGTTTATGTTTAGACCATGGATTTAAACTCAAACTCTCTCCCTTTTCACATTACATATCTTATCACGTTATACCTTAAATAGAGATAATTTCAGGGAGTGATACATACTATGGAGAAAATTCAGGGGACAAAGTTTATCAAAATGAGTCAGAATGTTGACTACGTTGAACATAGGAATATTTCTGAGCCTCAAACTACCAGTGTAAAAATGATGTGTCTGAGAATTGTGACATTATAAGGACTAGTATGATACAGATGACTTAATTTCTTAGTTCTTCCTTTATCCCCTGCCTCCACATATGCAACTTTTAGTTTGTCACCCCCACCTGCCATGAATCCAGTAAGGCTTCCTGAAGGTGACTGCCACAGCACGGCCGTCCCACCCTTCCCTTGTCACGTGGTGTCATGCATGAAACTGGCCACCTCAGTGCCCACTCTGGTCCATGGAGTAATGTTGAAGCAAACTAGGTCATAAAAGACGATAAGCACTTCAACCTTGTTGTCTTGAACACCAGTCTCCGTGCCCAGCGGAGGCCAGTGATCATGTGAGGAAACCATAGCCCTGGGTTCCACCCACAGCTCCAGAGCTACTCTCAGCTGACCTCAGGCAGCTCTTGTTGGATCAAACTTCTAGACCTCTTGCTCCGATCAGATTGAGTTAACCTTCCTGAGCCCTGCCTAAACTACAGATTCATCATCAAAGTAAAGCTTACTGTTGTTTTATGCCACTAGGCTGCAAGGGGGGGGTGTGTTGCAGTGCAACAGAAAATTAAAACACTCATCAGGGCCCATAGTCTTCCCTCCTGTTTGCTCACCAGTGTTTGGTCTACAATGGCCTTCTTTCAGACCTTCATTCCCCCTCTCTCTCTCCAGCCCCTTCCTTCAATGCTCCCTGCCCCCACACAACTAGAGGACTCTCAGGAACACCACCACCATCATCACCTGCTAGAACACACAGGGCATGGTACGCACATTAAACCCTGTGCTTTTGGCTCTACTGAACTCTCAGGGTTCATGTCTTCTTGGGGTTTGCTGAGAGTGTGGATTGCATAAAATCTTTCTCGGTAAATATTTATTACCTTGAATTCACAACGTATCTATCACAAGGATAAATGTCAAATGTTAATCACTGTGCTTTTTTGTGTGTGTTTGTGTGTGTGTGTGTGTGTGCAGAGAAGATAGAGAATAAAGAAAAAAAGAGTTCAAGTGACTGATAGAAAACTCTGTGACATCTACAAAACACTGTGACATCTATGATTGCAGGGAGCAGGTGGCAGGTCAGGAGAGATCTGCTGCACCATGTGGGTCACCTCTGGGATGGGGATCAAACTCGCACTGAAGCGGCTGCAGCCAGCTTGCAGTGCTGCAGCCTAACCCATTGTGCCACCAGGGAGGGCCCGAAGGGCTTTTTGGATCTAGAGGGGCCAGGGTCCATGTATACCCACTTCATGTCATTCTTTAAAAAAAAAAAAAATGTCATAGGTTTCCCCCCTTACTTTGACCCACTTTCCTTCCTCTTGACCTCAGCAACCAGGTCAAACCCTAAAAAATATTTCACATTGTCAGTGTGTCTGTTATGTGAATGGCAGATGTTTATTTTTATTATTCTGACTTGTTTTGCTGTATACAATGGTTTTGAATTCCTTCAGTTTTGTAGAACACAGCTGTATTTCATCCCTTTCTTGTGGCGGTGTGATATTCTATGGTGCGTCTGTACCACCTCTCTGATCCATTTGAACGGTGAAGGAACTTTAGATGGGTCCGTGTCCTAACTAGTAAATAATGCTCTTGTAAATTTTGCAAAATCTCTGTTGTTTTTAGTTGCTAGTTTCATATTCTGTAGCGTTGTGCCTGAGAGTGGGATAGCTAGGTCGTATGGCATTTAATTTTTTTCTCATATTGTTAATTTTTGTACCATGTATGGCTTCTCCCCTGTAGTCCTGCAGTTTTCCTACCTGTCACTAGCACCACAATCCCTTGTGTTCTTTCCTGCCCTGTTTTGACCTTTTCTCTCCATCTGCCTTGCTAGATGCCTCAGCTCTATGGTCAGCTCACACATTTATCTTTTCCTTGACCTTTTCTTTGTTTTCACTACATTCCACATATACATGAAACCATCTGATATTTATCTTTTTCCTTCTGACTTAGTTTGTTTAGCATAATCCCTTCCAGTTCCATCTATGTTGCCACAAGTGGCTGATAATTAGTTTTTCTCTCAGGGATTTTCAGCTTTGTTTCCTCTAATCAGAAGCACTGATGTATGAGTCTGCAGGAGAGAAGCCTGGTATCTTCATTCGGTCACCATCTTGCCAGGCTCCTCTCCTTCACACACTGTTCTCTCTGCTGAGATACAATGTTCTGTTTCCTTTTTTTAAGATTGCATTTATTTATTTTTGCATATTAGAACTGGGGTACCGACCAGAGGTGGGGGTGTGTGAAAATTTACCAGAGACAGAGTGGGGTGCAGAGCAGGCAGATCTACTGAAATAAATTGCTGAGAGGAGCAGTGGATGGGACAGGAGAGGTCTGCTGCACCATATGGGTCACCTCTCTGGCCAGGGATCGAACTCAAGCCATAGAGGTGATAGCACTGAGGCTTAAACCCTACACCACCAGGAAGATGCCTACAGTGTCTCATTTCTAATTAAATTACATATCAATTCTAATGTATCGTTAGATCTTTGTTCAATCATCTTTCATCAAGGAGGGCATTTCAGACTTCCAATCTAGTTCTTAATCTTTTCCTTTCCTGTCCTTTCCACCATAGTGTTTTTTTTTAAATTGGTATACTGATTTGATTGTGTTCTGTGTCACAATCCAAACTAAAAGTCTTATGAAGGAAAACCTCTTTACTTCTTTGACTGTACCCCAGAATCTTCTCTAGAGTATGACAAATACTAAATTCTCTGTATTTGTCATATGGAAATGGTATAGTAACCATTCAGAAATATTTACCTTGCTCCTAAGCTGATTTATGCAATGTTCTACATATTAGGGATTTGCTGTGATCCAAGAAGACTAGGCCCTACCCTTTATGTGATTCTGAGGGAACAGAGAAAAAAAGTAGAAATACTTTCAGTTAATGCTGCATGCTATGGAAAAAATATATCTATATCTATATCTGTATAGATATATATCAATAACGTAAGAAAGGCAGGATGATGAGGAGAGCATTTTGTTAGAGCTGACTTAAAAAAAACATTGAATTAATTCACTCGAATTAGACATTAAATTAGCTACCGAAGGAAGCTGTTTATCAGGAAAAGGGGGGAAGGCATGGAGTCCCATGGAGTAATGCCTGAACGCTAACTGGGCGTGCCCCAGGGGACCAGAAGAGTCCGTGTGGAAGAAGAGAAAGTCAGACCACTGCGGGCTCCTGATGGCTCTAAAGCGTGGGAAGAACTTTGTTTTTGTTCATTTGTTTGTTTGTTTTCTTAAGTACTGTTGAGTTTTGAATAATGGCACCTGGTGTTACTTAATTTTTAAAAAGTGTCTCTGTGGACACGTTTTTTTGGATGGAAAGGGTGAATGAACTTGAAGCTATGACCGTGGTCTAGACCAGAGACTGGCTTCTAGTGGAGGTTCTGCAAAAGTCTAAAAATGTGTAGAAACTGGATTTTTCAAGAAGGTGGAACCCACAGGAATCACTGAACTAATGAAAGAGTCACCTTTCTTCCAATGTCTGTCTTCTCACGGCTCTCTCTTTTCTCCTTCTGCTGTTATCTTCTGTGTTTCTTTTCCTTCCACGTTTCACTCATTATTCTGCAGTCCGCTAGAACTCCAGCCAGATATGCAGGTCCCCTGTCGCTTTTTATCTGCACCTGGTGCTTAATGACAAAATTGAAGTCACTGGAGTCGAGAATGAATCTCCGTTTATAGGGGGTCTAAGTTCTTTAAATCTGCAGTTCTTTCCCTTGTTGTAATAAAGAAATCCTTCTCGGGTACTGCTGTTAATATGCATGATTGTGTTCTCCCTCCCCACCCTTATGAGATTAAAGCAATCTCTTCTCCAAATACACAAGTGTCTATGCAGCTTTCCAGGTGAATTAATTGTTTGTTTCATTTGATTTTCTTCAAATGAGCTCCAGTTTATTTCTCCTCAATTTGTCTTTGGCAGATTTATTTTTAAAGTCTTTTATTTCAGTTTCTAAAGTATTTATCCTCTGGGTCTATTCTCTTTCCTGTACGATGGGAGACTAATTATTCTTCTCCTAATGAATGCTCTCAATGTATCCCATATGGTGGCATATGTGTGTTCAGACCAAAGATGCTTTGGGATAAAATAAGTAAATTCCTCTCGTGAGGTTTCCTCACAAACTTTGCTTTGTAACAGTGATAAGTTCAAAGATTCATAGACTCTGGGTTGCTATAGAGATCATCTTCCCCCCACCTTCCTCATTTTGCAGAAGGAACAGAAGCCTAGGAACTACTTAGCTGGATTATGAAAGAACTGAAGGCTGGGAATCAAGAAACTTGAGCTCTATTCCCAACTCTGCCGCTGACATTTTAAAAGTCTTTTATACCAGTCACTTCATTTTCAGATGAGAAAACTGGTTCAAAGAGATCAGGGGAATGTGGATTCCTAAGGCGCATCTTGCCTGGCCTGCCCATTCTAAGTAGGCTTCTCTCCTTCAAAGTAATGATGTCTGTTTGTAAATAATATAAGTCAAGTAATTACACTAATGAATTCTGAATCCCTTTTGCAAAAGCATGTATGCTTTTGTTCACCTTGCCTTACGATAGTAGGCACTAAATAAATACTTGCTGAATGAATCAATTGGTGATATACTGTTATGAAGTTCCCTATTACATGATAGAGCACAGCGAGCAGTTCATGTACATTAGCCTAGCCTTCCCAAGAAGCTGCTAATACTTGAAAATTATGCCATCAAGAATAAGAAACAGAGCCTCAGAAAGTTGAAATAATGTGACCACAACCAGTGTGCTGAAATGAAATGAATATAAATCAGTTGATTCCAGAACCCAAGGTCTGTCTACATCAGTCTCTGCTGTGGGCCTACCAAAGTTGCTAACAGCTTTATTTCATTCTTTCAAAATGCCCCTCTCTGCGAAGCACAATTTTATCCATCAAGAAACCAAAATGTGAGATTTGTAAGAATGTCAAGGTCAGAGAGCTAGTAAGTGAGCCAGGATTTTTTTAAATTACATTTGTATTAATTAACTTTTTTTTTTCTGACATCATTGTAGCCCCCATAGTTCTCCCGCCACTTTATCAGCCATGAGCCAGCACCCTGCTCCCTTGTGTTCATTCTCCTTCATTGCCTTCCACCCCTTCCTTTGCTGTACCCATCAGTTTTATGGTCAGCGTGCTACTTTTCACTTTTCCTTGACCTTTTGTTTGTTTTCTCTCTATTCCACATGTAAGTAAGACCATCTGCTATTTCTCTTTTACCGTCTGACTAATTTTGGCTAGCATAATCCCTCCAGCTCCATCCATAGTGCACAAATGGCATGAATTTGCCTTTTTTGGTCCCTGAATAACATTCCATTAGATAAATACTCCACAACTTTTGGGTCCATTCATCAGTGTTGGGGCTCTTGGGTTGGTTCCAATTACTTGGCCATTGCACAATAAACATAGGAGTGTTTGCAACAAATCTTTCAAATTAGTGTATTGAATCTAGATTTGTGTGATGTCCCACCATCCAAATTAAAAAGCCACCTTGCCAAAGAACGTTTCCATTATGTAATCCTGAGAAATCAACATTTTCCAAGTTTGAATTCTTTAACAGGAAGGCATTTTACTTAACTTCATGCCCGTGTTACTCAAAAAAGAAACGTAATCATAGATGACCCCATGATGTTTGGGGGGGGGGGGATCAATAAATTATAAATGCTGATTGTATGGTTTTGTTTGACTTTGACAGATATTTTGTAATCCTCGGAGACCTCTCTACCGCTAGTTGTGGGGGATGCTGACAGAGAATTATTTTTCTGAAGAGCAGCACTAACCACATCCCTGGTCAGTGTAAAACTGAAGGGCGATCAGTTCTCCATTTCTTACCAAGTAAGTTCTAAACTCTGAAGTTACTTTAAATTCTAGGTTCAAATATTTTTCATGCTCATCTTTTTCCAACTTGCACTACATAACTTTTCCAGACACATCTGATTGAGGTTCCAGCCACGTGATGTACCTTATGTAACCTTTGATCTTTCCATTCCTGTCTATGCAGGCTCTCCTTCCTCCACTTTTGCAGGTCGTCAGATTTTCCTATTCACCCTGGAAATAACTATTCAGATATTGATTATATCCTGTATGAATGGGATAGTTACACAGACTAGATGCTAATTTGGGGACATCCTTCTACAAAATATGGATCTGTTGTTTACCTTAAATACAAGTTTAATTTGTGTCACCTAATTTTATTTGCTAAATCTGGCAGTCTGATCACATATAAAACCTAGACAGGTGGTATTTTGGTTTTTAGTTTGTATCGGCAGCTTCCTATCATGATTGCGAATTACCGGGGAAAAGACCTGAGTTACATACTTTTACATATGTAGTTATCATCAGTGTTCATTTCCCCTTAATTATTTACTAATAATGCACATCAGTGCACTTTGTTGTGGAACTAGAGAGGAAAAGGATACGAGGTAGGAGGTAGAAGTTTTAATTCCCAGAATACCAGATTCTCTTGTTCAGTGTCCACCATTATTCTCCATATGTTAGTAAAATCACTAACTCTTCTTGCTGTAAATTATGTGATTATATTATTTTTAGGTAACCTTGAATTTAATGAATAATTTAGCTATGTCATGTATATTGTTATGTAATTGCTGCACAGCAACTATACACATGCAATATTTAAATTGCCCATAATCTGGGTACAGTAAGTCTGCTACAGAAGGAAGAGGGGACAGAAAAGAAAGGAACCTCATTTATTATGGGATTGCTATGTGCCAGGCTCTGGAGTAATCGCTTTTATGTTACTTAGCTTCCTATCAAAGCCATAAGATTATATGTGCTAGGCCAAGCCAGTGAATGTTTGAGAACATAAGTAGTTTTCCCAAGGACCATGTACAGTAAGCATGAAGTGAAGTTTAAAACTAACACTACCTAAGTGTACAGTCACATAATAATTTATTTATGTAAAGAACTCATGGTAAACTTAAAATGATTCTAATGCTTTGTATCAAATTTTCTATTTAATAGGAAAAACATTCCAGATAAAAATTAACAGCTCTTTTCCCCTCACCAAGAATTAAAACATGTTAATACATTTGCATGTATGCTTTTTTTGGTTTCATTATTGCAAACACTTTATGGGAAAAATATGTGTACTTATTTTTATCAAACAAAAAAAATAGGTATTACAAAAATTCAATTAATGAAGGAACCTGTAGAAAGTTTAAGCAATCACAGCAAATCCTAACATTAAGAATTGAGTGCCTATAATTCTACACATCTTTCTGGTTTATATAAAAATGAAAAGAAAAGAGGGAAGGAAAAGGGAGGATGATCATAGGGATACGAGAAATAATAGGGAAGATGTAAATATAGTCTCACAAAAATCAAATCATACTTAGTACGCTTAAAAATTGGTTAAATTGAATATTATTTCACTACTGCATACTTAAAATGAACTGGAGTAAATCTAAAAGATTGAAAAAATTTGTATTATATACTGATTTTCCTCTCATGTTCAAACAATAGAAACATTGAATGTTGCACTTATTTCTTTAATTAAGAATTTTAGCTAGTATAATAACTACTTTGATAGATGAAGATGCAAGAGCTCTTTCCTCTACCAACTCACTAAAACATTTGCTTGGCTGTATTTATAAATCTGGACAGTATAAAAATAACAGCACCCCTTTAATATGCTTAAGTCAGATCTTTTTTATTTGGTTCAGTATTGTTACACTTAGGCCTTCACTTTCAACGTTGACTTTTTGTCACAGATTGTGTCATCCTGGCTTGTTGATTTTGATCCTCCTCTTAATGAGTGGGCCGTTGTCAAGCACAGCTTCAAAGAAGATGTCATAGATTCTCTGCTGATTCTGCTTTTTTAAGGATCGCAGTTTCTGCTTGTTGCTGGTATAGCTTAGTAGCGCTTTAGATGTAATATTCTCAAATGCCACTCCCTTTCCTCCAAACATACAAATATGTTCTGTTGATCTGCTGGTCGTTTTCTTACTAGAAGTGAGTACAGCTATGAGACAGGTTGAGGTTAGCATATTTTTTCTTCTATGTAATTGATATATTTTATCTACCTGCATGCTTGGTGTATTCTTTCTTTTATACTCAAAATTAGGAAGAGATAATCAAGAATATATATTCATCCTAAAATTTTGGTGTGCTGAAACACTGTATGTTCTTTTGATTGCGAGTTCAATTAGTCGGTCTTTTCAGCAACATGTTTTGCATTATATGATTAAGCATATTCTTTGCTTTGTGTGTAGGTTTTTACTGCAGGGAATTGATTATTTTGTTCCTCTGTACTCACTGTGATGATCCCAGTGTCAGTGATGTAGGTTAAGAGTCTATGTTCTGTTCTTTGCATACTTTAAAGTTTATTTCCTTTCATTGATTTACAATTGGCATCTAAACATTTTGAATTTGATTAGATGCATAGTGAAAACATTTCATCTCTAGTGAGCTTCTTTTAGCTTACAACTGCTCTTTTTGTTTGATTGTTGCTGCAGTCTGTTGAGTTCAAATTCCTAAAAAGTTATTCTATGATGTGAAGCAATTTTAAGACAAACATTATTCTGAGTTGCATAGAGCATTCCTCCCCCGCCTCCCCATAATTTGTTTAAAGTTTCAGTTGCCAATTTGCCATATCATTTATTTTCTCCTCAATTACTTTGGCGTGACTGTAAATTTCATTTGTCTTGCTAGAACAAAAAGAGAGTCAAGTGACCTACACTATACCCAGAACAGGTATTTTTGGTTTTGTTTTGAGCAATTCATGAAGGTTGTTTTATGTTTTATTATCTCCTCATTTCCAAAGGTAAGTGGATGGGGTGTTGGCATCACAAGGGCCACCTTCAGCGGTGTTCAGATGCACACATACACATACACATGATGATTTATCAATGAAACCATCTTCATATATATGGTTTGGGTTTTTAATGCCCACGTGACTTTGTTTCCTTCTTCAGGGTCTTCACTTTCACCATTTCACACATGCTGACTCAGGGATGCTTCCCATGACTTCTTGGTTTGGAGGGGACTACCTAAATCACCTCATAATTAGGGAAGAATTACAGGATACTGTCACTTAGAGATTTGCTATCTACAGATGATATCTGTACTCTCCACTTCACTCCAGTGCAGATGGACAAAAGTACATTTTGAGGGGAGACAGGAGATGTCTGCTGTGTCATGTGGGTCACTTCCCTGGGCAGGGATCGACTCCTACTGACGTGGCTGCTGCTTTCTAGTGCTATGCTTTAACCCACTTGCCACCAGAGAGGGCTGGGGAAGATTTTTAACATGTAAGTTGGAATTGTACATAATGTCCTCAAGCTATGATTTTTCTCACAAGCACTTTCTTAAAGGTTTCCGAAATAGACCCCTACTACAGAATTCCCATATAGAAATACTTAGGAAACAAAGAATTCTTAAAATTTATTCTAGAAACTTCTAATTCAAGGTGGGAATGAATTTATAAGAACTTTTTCATGGTTAAATTTCTCACTTCCCATCTCTTTCTTTTTGGACGTTATCCCCAGTGACTTGTAATATAAGGATAATAACACCAATAGCACCACCAGCAGAGTGATAAAAAAGTAAATAGACCATCCTTCAAATAAACCTTTACGACATTCCACTTTTGAATTAGAAACTCTGGCATTGTCCGTGACTGTTGGGAAGGAAATGTGAGAGTTCACTCAGATGCATTTTAAGCTTCTGATGATTAACTTTGCAAACTTGGTTGTATCCCTGGTGGTCTCTTCAATAACTATGTCCTCTACCTGACTTTCAGTTTTTGCCTGCAAACAATCACTGGAGTGCAGGCCATTATAAAGTCAAATCACTTTGGCAAAAGGTTTGTTTCCCCTTCTTTTGTTGTCTTGAGCTACTACTTGCTCAAATGCCTAATTTAAACTTGAAAGAAAATTCCTGATGTCCTTGCTTTAAATTTCTAGAGAGGCTATAGTGTACCAGGTCCTGAGGTAATAATTTATTCATAGATTTATAGAACCAGTGAATAACTCAAGTAGCATAAACTTAGTCTAGGTCAGGAGGTTTCTTAAAAATTTCTGAGAACTATGACTGTGTAAATAAATGTGAATAAGCCTCTCTTGACTTTTTCATGTGACTCACAATGCGATGTGATACCACATGGTGATTACTCTCTGTTTTCATGAAAATGAAATTTAATGTTCAGAATAGGCATCTCACCAACTTAATAAAACACAGCTAGAATTTGAATTATGCTCTTTCTGATCCTACCACCAATATAAAATAATGTTAATTCCTGTAGTTGGGCTAAACTTGCTGCAAAATTTAGAATATAAGTAAGAACATGTCTAACATATAAGTACAGGTAAGAACAGGTTAAAGTTTCAAGAGAAATTTTATGTCCAGAGTGGGTAATTTGAGAAAGCATAGAGGAAAAAGAAAAAAAAAAAGTGATGAAGAGAGGTAAGAAAAAGGAATGCCCATACTTTCTCATCATTTTGAGATATAGTTGGTTGTGTGAATTTAAGCTATGCAATGTGATATTTGACATGTAGATAATGTCTACAGCCATACCACCCTGAGTGCACCTGATCTTGACTGACATGTATATATATAAGGTGGTATGATGACTAAGATAACATTGATCAATGCCTCTGTCATCTCCTAATTTGTGTGTGTGCATGCGTGCATGTGTGTGTGTGAGCGAGAGAGAGAAAGGCTGATAACATTCAAAATCAACTTTCTTAGCAGCTTTGATACACATAATATTGCTAACAATAATCACCAGGCTGCATGAACCACCACTCAATTCTGTTTTAATGAGTTAGATTTATAGTCAAATGATCTCTTTTAAGAAGACGACTGGCTGAGAATCGAGGACATGAGTCTGCATAGGTATATGAAAGCAGAGGATCAGAAACAGAACTAGCATTTGGCGCAGTGATTCCAAGGAGCATACTTGGAGCCAGTGGTTAGGGTGCAGGGGAGGTGGCTTGGTAAGACATGAAATTAGGTATGGATGCCAGATGACATATCATTCCCTAAACAGGATAGATACTAAGCATGGCATAGTGAAGGAGCTTGTGCTAAACTACAATTTAGCACCTGTGGTAAGGACCTCTGGGTTACATTTAAAATAATAGAACACAATTTTCCCCAACAGCACACATTTTGGGATAGCATTTAATCAGTGGTACACTACTCTGTGATTCCTAAATTAATTATGCATCTTACATTTATAGAAAGAGATGCTGAGCTCATAGACATGTTGTGTCACAGGTAGCAAATGTCAGAATTCCATTCTCTAAAATGCCCATTCATTTCCTCCTTTCTGTACAAAATGTGCTGTGACTTGACAAAGTTGTAGAAAACAGGTTTGGACATAAGGTAGAAGAAACTCAATTTCCAAGGAAAGCTTGAAGTGACTTAGAAACCATGAGATGTCCTTGCATAATCGAAAAGAACGTTTGCTTTCAAAAGCTGGTTTGTTAAGGCCAGAGCAACATCCCAAATCCCCATGATAGAGGATAGATTGCACCAACAGTTGAACTTCCATCAATGCAACTTGGTGAAATGGCTTTTGGATCAAGTTAATCCCTTCCTTTTTCTATCCAGTTCTGTGGGAGCTATCATTTTAGATGATAAGAACTCTTCTCCCCTAGTATGCATTTATTTTTCTCCTCTTTCTGAATGATAAGCCTTAAGAATGCAACAAGAGTCTGTCTGTCAATGCCTGCATCACGTGGCACTTAAAAGTACTCTTTCCAAAATGTTAGAGTGTCTAGAAAGTGCAGGCAATGCAATTGAATGTCCCATGTCCCAGGGCCTAGAGTATTTATATGTCTTTTTTTTTTTCTTTTGGTTCCCAAAATGATAGAAACTTCTGACACACAGTAACCCATATTTAATAACTGCCTAATTATTCCCATATCCTCTCTAACAATTATAGTAAAGGTGTTAGTGGAGTGTGAGCTTTACTTAATCCCTGTTTCTTTTCTGTGTTTCTTTGTGCCACACATTCTATATAGCATTATGTCTACAGCATGGCTAATTAGATTGATGGGTGGGTGGACAGATGCATGGATGAGTGAATAAATCAATAGATTAAGTTGTTCAGCAGAGTTCAACAAGCTAGTTAATATGGATGGGTACCTACTATTTTATCTAGTCAATGCAAACATCTAAAAATCACATCCAACTATGTAAGTTTATGATTTTATAAATAGTGTTTATCTCATACTATCACCAGGCTAAAATCAAACTCTGAAGGAATGTTTTTATTTTTATTAAATCTAGATGTATTAGCAGCTATATATAGGAGTTACATGCATGAGGTTCTTTTGATTCACAAAACGTTTAATCCTTTCAGAGATATAGTGATCTGTAAATCATTGCTATATTTTTACTAGAGTTTTATGTCTTCATAAGAACTATTAGTACTTATAGGACCACTTGAGAATAATAATGAGTAGCCCTCAATTTATAACTGGGGGCCTTGAGACCTGGATTAATCAAAAGCAATCTTACACTGATTTTGTTCATTATTACCTAAGGTTCTTTTAGGCTTCTCTATTTTAATAAACAAAAGCAGAAAAGACTTCTGAGGTCAATGGACAGAGGTCAAATATTAAATTCAGATGAAAGGAAACATAACATGTTGAGGTTTTCTAAAGCTGAAATACATACTTTGTAATCTCTATACACTTTTCAAAGAGCTTAAACTAAAAAAATCCTAAAATGTTTGCAGGTTTTTCTTTACCTGTTGTGTTAAATTTTAAAATTAATCCAATGCCCTCAAATCTATGTTTCTTGTTTTACAAAATAGTTTATTGATTAGCTAAGGTCTAAACAAAGCTTCCTACATGACTCATTGATCAAAAATAAGATCCGAGAGCTCATTAACTTGGTTGTCAGATACATTCATTTATTCATAGGTTCTTTTTCCCCTTACAGACCTTTCACAGTGATAAAGGAAGAAGAGCATATCTATTTTTATGCTTTGCCAACCATATTTTAGTCATCATTATGATTTTCCAAAATAAAACTTTACAGAAATGTAGGTTGCAAAATATCTCATTGGAAGGATGAAATACTCTAAACATGAAACTGTTTAATATATCATTATAGCTGTTAACACTTGAGAAAACATAGGTAGGCACTTAACATTCCTTATTTGATACCATTAATTACTAGCACAACACATCCATAACACAAAATACCGACTGAATAAGGAGGTGACGAAAAATGTTCTCTGGCTGTTTCTTATGGTGGATTCTTTGGTTGATGCTTTCATGTTTTATCACTGACCTCTGAATTAACTCATGGCTAAATCTGTCTTATATTCATAGCTTCTATATTAGAAAACTTCAACTCAACTTGGGTAGGCGCTGCGTTGTTTGTTCTCGTTTCTTAACTGTAAGTTTTCTCATGCCAAGTATAATGCACCTTTCTCTAAAGTATAGTCAGATGCCTTATAATAGTTCTTCTCCAACAAACCTAACACCACAATTACAGTAGCACCACAAACATGCATGGAGTGATTCTTAAAATGGACGCGATATGTTTTTCTCATTCCTCTTCCCATTGTGCTCCAGCCATGGCCTAATTACTCTGCTTCTAACATCCCAGACATGCTGAATGTGTAGTAGCCCATCAGTTAGCCCTTCCTGTACTGTCTTATGCTTATTTGTGGATTGGTTTTCCTACTTTAATTTAGTTCTGTCCTCCAGAGTTAGAAGAGTCTTTGGAATTGTCTGTATTGTGTTCACATCCTATCTTGTCAGCCTTATTCCCTTCACCACTCTTCTGCTTGATTACTCTAGGAATATGCTAGCCAATTTTTTTCCCCTAATGTCAAATCCATGCAAAGATGCCACATTCCTACCCCAGTAATAGGTAAGTTCCCTGGCTTTTTTTTTTTATCTACTAGCAATATGTAGATGTGTACTAAGAACATAGAGTCCTTCGAAATTTATGTCTATGTTGAAAGTATGGCAGGGAGAGAGAAATGCACCTAAATAAGCAGTGTCTGGGGAGAAGTGAAGTGTGGAATGGCTTATTTGAGAAAGAAGAGGGATCATGATATTTTATTTTGAATATTTATTTATTTATGCATACAAGAACTGGGGTACAGGCCAGAGGTTGGGATGGGTGAGATGTTGGTGAAAGGATTCAGAACAGGTGAGCAACTGACACACACTGCTGAGGGAAGCAGTGGGCCAGTCAGGAGAGGTCTGCTGCACCCTGTGGGTCAGCTCCATGGCAGGGGTTAAAACTTGTGCTGTACTGGTTGCGGATAGCTTCATAGTGCTGCTCTTTAACCCCTTGCACCACCAGGGAGGGCCCAGAATCATGATATTTTAGAGTGTACAAGCCTTATGTTTGTTCTTGAACTCAAACATGCCTTTTCACCTTCCTCCCCATAAAGTACTTACTTCCTATGAAATACTGAATAATTGTTGCATTAGCAACACCACAGAGATAAAGAAACAGAAGTCATGGAGCAGGTCGTAGGGTGGTGCCCAAGAGCAAGGGCCCAGTCTTTTTATTCCCAGAGATGGGTGGGTCAGAGTGAACACTGGACTTTGGGCATTAGGGAGGGTGAGTCCAACTACCTCACAAAGTACATCCATCATCAGCCCCCGGCATTCCGTCATACCTCGGGATATATAGCTATTTCCCCATGGTGAATAAGCGGCCTACTCATGTCCATCTTGAAAGGAGCCTTGGACATTGCACCCACAAATAATCACCACGGCTAATATAAATTCTAAGAATTTTTTTAAATTTTTATTTTTAGAAATCCTTGTGGCACAACAAGTTAAGGCATAGCACTGCAAGCTGGCCGCAGCCGCTTCAGTGCGAGTTCAATCCCCAGCCCTAGAGGCATCCCACATGGCGACAGACCTCTCCTGACTCTCTGCTGTTCTCCTCAGCAGTGTATTTCAGTAGATCTGCCTGTTCTGCTCTCCACTCCGTCTCTGCTGAATTTTCTCGCAGCCCCTGCACCACAGGCCTGTACTCCAGCTCTGTATGCATAAGTACATAAATCATTTAGAAGAGAGAGAAAGAGGGAGAGAGAGGGAACCTTCTTAAAAAAAAAATCTTGAATTTACCTTCCAAAAAATTAGTTAATTGGAAATTATGATTTGTTTTGAAATCCTTTTGCAGTTGAAACACCAAAAGTGAATAAGTATGAATGTTGCAGAGATCCTAGTTTTTTTTTTTTTTAATGAAATACTAGGAAGCAAATGGTATGAAAATAACAAATACAAGCTGTCTCAGGTCTATTCACTAGCATTAGTTCTTACAAGACAAAGATAGCCTCTGTTGCTTTAAAATAACCATTCACGGTCGAATGAAAATAGTAGCTGCAAAAAGAGCATTTTAAAAGACTCGCTTGAATGCTGTCAGTGTAGATAAAATTGAACTACCAGATCCTTTTCTAGAGATGGAATAGTGTATATGAAATTTGTTTGACCATCCACCCATCTCGTTTTTCTGGAAACGGCACCCTTTTCATTTTGAGAGCCCCTTTTCCTATGGCCATGTCATTGGAATGGAAGTACTGTCCTCTGATAGGGCCCGGAGAACACAATCCCAAGCTCCCACGGTCTTGGCAGCTCAGGAGGAACACCTTGGCCAAACCCAGGCCACCAGGAATCTTTCCTCTGTGCTTTTCCCGTTCGAGCTAGGAAATAAAGCCTTTTCTTCCTTGGCAATATAGAAATCTGAAGTTGATGAGACCCCTACTTCTTTATTGTGTTGTTAGTGTGATTGTTTTAATCACGCCAGGGAAACACTGAAACTACCCTCTTTCCTTTGTCTTAATTGACTCGAAACGCTGGAGAACTTTGTGCATGTTTGATTCTCTGCTGCTCTTTTGGGGGTCTAGACAAGCTCTGATTTACATCACAGACTTGTCCAGGGGGTCTCCTCCGTGATGCTTCTCTTGAAATCCTAGAACAATTACCTACGCTGTCTTCTCTACACTGTATGTTGTGACGCATTTCTGTAGTCATGAGTCTCATTGCAGCTTATCTTCTGTGTGTGTTTCCGCTGCCGTGCGTATACTCTGAGAAGAGCAAGTTGCCATTTTAACCTCCTGCATTAGAAACTGGCACTTTATTGTCAAATGTGAGGTTCTAGGTAAGAGTCTGAAGTAATAAACAACTTTCGGGCTCCTTCAAAGTTCAAAAAGACTCTCCTGGTGTCATTCCTGATATTTGGCAGAATCAATAATATGAAACCAGTAAAAACTTTAACAAACTAATGACATTGACATGGGAAGTAAAAGCTTTTTTGCTATGTTACATGCAACATTTTTGGTCACTTTCAATCTTTGTGACATTATTAATTATACTCTCTGTAGAAATGTTTTATCATAAATATTCTTAATCTTTCTCTGCTTCTTTTCGTGTATTTTATTACATCTCTTAATTAAATGACACTCAAGATTAATTTTCATTTGAAAAAGAGCAGTATGCAATAGTACTATCTAACAAAATGTTTCATGTCCAAATATTGTCCTACTTATTTCATTTGACTTCATGTCACATCATTTAATTTTTACACCGTTACTATATTTATGCTTGCTTTTGCATCTTTTTTTTCTGTTAAAATAGAGACTAAGAGCAACACCAACAACAAAAAGCCTACATAGATGGGCAGTGGCAATTCAGTCAGATCTTGTGATTGTATAACATAAACGCCCCCAGGGGAAATTCTAGAGTAGTACTTTCTTGTCATCATTGTGCTGTTACACAAAGATTCACATCCAGTGTTTACTTGACATCGATTTAGTACAATGTGTTTCTAGGACCTTTAAAGAAAAAAAAAAAAGACATCTAGTCCTATGGGTTTATATTTATTTGAATTTATATATATATATTTTTTTCTGTCAAATGTTTAACCCTACAACCATTTTAGCCATCTAGGAAAGTATAATAATACATTAAATATTTAATACACATTCCTGGCAATTGCCATTATCCATAAATGTGCAGTTTTCTTTGTCTCAAGTTTCCATTTAACTGACTCTAGACTGTATTGGAAGATGAGCTTTTGGTGCCATTGTTAACTGATGTGGACCCTGATCCGGACACTGATGGCACTCTGTTACTGCGCCATCATAGACAGAACTTTCATGTTCTGTTACTGAGCACTCTGGGCTCTCTGTTTTCGAATTCTCCTTTCACATTTCTCATTTCTCACCACTCAGTTGTAACTTCACACTGTGGAGTCTGAACATATTGAGCTCACTACAGTTCCCAAGCATGCTTCTTCATCTGTGTGTGTTTGTGTGGGTGCTTGATTCAGCTAGCACATTTCCTCACCCCTCCAAGACCGTGGCACCTTAAATCTTAAAAATGGGTAAGTTTCCATTTACCCATTTACCCTTACCTTAAGAGTCAACCACACTAATTTCATGACTTTGTCACTGAATAGCTCACCGTAAGTTGCATAACCTCTCCATCTCATTTCCATTATGTGTAAATCAGTGATAGTAAAGTATCTCACAGTGATGGTGTGTGTGTGTGAGAGAGAGAGACTAGATATAGGTCGATATAGACATTTCTCTCACACATTTGCAGGCAGGCAGGCATTTAGGGAATGTTTGCAAATGTAAAAACTGCTAACAATAAATAAAGCTGAATTAACACAACTTTCTCTAGACTGTTAGATCTTTGGCATGATATTGCATTGGAAAAGTGATGATTTTAATGAGAAAGGGTGTGCCCATGTATGTTTTAGTACAGACTCCAACTAAGAGCAGTGGGGTTTTTGATCTCTTCCCAGTAACCATCAGAAATAATTTTCTCATGCTCACACACTAAACTGGAAAGGACGTATTATCAGTTTCTTCCAGTGACTTACAAAAATTCTGTAACTGTGTTTCCCACTTCCTCAGTGACATCAGAGGATGAGTCAGAAGTTCTGGACCAAGTTGCAGTGTTAGTGTCTAATGCACAGTCAGATGTCACATAGGGCCTCTGCCTTGTAATCTCGCTCCTCTTCTCCTTATCTGTCTGCAGCTTCATATTTAGTTATTGCCTGCGGGCCTTCTGAAAAAGGAACTGGGAGCACCCAAATCTGCCTCCTTTTTATTTTTATTTTTTAAAGGTTTATTTATTCATATAGAACCAGGGTACAAGCCAGAGAACCAGAGGTGCAGGGAGAGAGAGAGAGTGGGGAGCAGAAGGGGCCGACTGACGAAGGACATTGCTGAGGGGAGCAGCGGGTGGGAGCTGCGCCATGTGGGTCACCTCGGGGTGGGGATGGACCTCACAGTGAAGAGGCTGTGGTCAGCATGCAGTGCTGCGTCCAGAGCCATTGCACCACCAGAGAGGGCCTGTTCTTTTTTATTTTTAATTATGTATATATTTTGCATCATTCTTCATTTTTGCACGATGCATGCATTCTCATCTCCGTTGTAGTCCCCGTGGACTTCCCACACCAATCCACCCATGTGCCCTCACCAGCGTTCCTTGTGTTCGCCCCACCCCTGTCTTGATGCTACTCCCCTCCCCCTCCCTGTAGAATGTCTCTTGTTTATAGCTGTATGTTGATTTTGGTTTTAACTTTATCACAATTACTTTTTTCCCCTGGCCCCTTACACTCCTAAAACTGAAACCATCCTGTACTTTTCTTTTTTTAGCACAAGTCCTCACTGAGAGACTTGTGTGACTGTTCCTGTACAAGCTGCTGGCATCTGCGGCTTTCTGTTTGCTCCAAGGTAGTAGTGCTGAGTGACAGTAATTCCGACCTCCTGGGTTTTAATCCTGCGTGAATCGCTAAGTCTCCAGCCACACTGCATGGCTCGTAACCTCATTCATCCTGTTCAGCTTGAGAAAATCATTGTGCCGAACACTCAGCATTCTTTGTGAGATTCCATGTGTGATCTACTGGCATCTGTTGACAAACGTCTTGTTACTTTTACCAGTAGCACTACTAGTAATCAGAGAGACAGCATACTGAGTAAACAAGCAGAAGAGCACAGGGTGCCATCAGTTCTACCAACGGCAAACATGGGATGCTTGAGGAAAAGCAGGCAGGTAACAGTAAAGGTATCACAGAATGTTTCCTGAGAAAGCAGTAATTAAGTTTGTAGGTGGAAGATAAGGAAGAAATTGGCTAAAAGACCCAAAGGCAAAGCGTTCTGGTGGGTGAGAAGCCTGCCTCAAGGTTTGCATCAGAGAACTGTCTGGCATATTCCAAAAACTGAAAAACCAATGCTTGGCTTCCACCTATCCAGAGCTACCTTGTTGTTGGCTGTTTTCAAAGTGTGAGCTAGTGCCCAAGGCTGCTCTGCCCCGAGGCCATTCTCTGCCCCTGGGCACGACCGCTCTACAGGCATGGATGTTGCTGCCCCAGGCACATCGGCTTGCTGGTGAGAAAAGCACAGTCAAAACCACCCGTCCAGAAGGTTATATAGAGCAGCCAGTTACCCTCCTAAAGACTCATTTTGACGGTTTCCTATCCTTTTTTTTTTTTTTTTGAAGTTTCAGGTGGGTGTATGACTTTATAAATTTTGACAGTTCTATACTATGTTACGATCACCACCAAAAGTCTAGTTTCTGTCCATCATCATAAAAAGGACTCATTTTGCCAGTTTCACTCGATGCCCCCCGTTCCCCTTGGTATGGTAACCCGGTCGCTCTCAGAATTGAAGTTTGTTTTTGTTTTTACCTGAAAATTTCATCTAGAACCACAAGCGCCAAGCGGTGCCTCTTTCTGTGTGAAATGCCCTTACAGAATCTTATGTATTTCTTCTAGACTCAGCTTTAGGCCTGTGTTGCCAGTAGGTTAATTCCAGGATCATGTTGTGATTCAGCTCCTGCTTTGCAGTTTAATTGCCATGTGGCTTTTTAATATGCATTTTACATATATTAGATATACATTTTATGTAAAATGTCGCATTAAAAAAAGTAAACAAACGTTTAGTGGCTTAAAATAACAACCAGTTATTAACTCTCAGAAATCTGGTTGCAGAATGACTATCATCTCAGGTCCCACAAAGTTGGACTCAAAATCTCAGCCAGTCTCTCCCTTGAAGTCAAGGTGGTCTTCCAGCTCATGCACTTTGTGTGTTTCCTTGCTGGCTGTGAGCAGGGCATCGAGGCCCTGGCCATCTTCCTCTTCATTTGCCCCGTCTGTCTTCAAATTCAGCCAGGGGAATCTCCCACATGCCGAGCCCACTTCTTACTCCTTAGGTGCTTTCTTCCAGAAGATCCTGGCTCCTTTAAAGGGCTCCCATCGCTAGGTTGTGCCAGCCAGAGCCCCTTCTCTGTGCCATCTCGCATAGCTGGATCACTGGGGTGACAGTGCCTTCACAGTTAGCAAGCACCCTGCCTCGGGTGGGGCTGCTTACCACACCTGCCACTGCTTCAGGCCATGGTTTTCTTCTGTAAATTGGGAGCAGTCACGGTCTTCAGAAACATCAGGGCTGTTGTCACACTGTCTTATCCCTTGGGGTAACCCTGTGTAGAGTAGAGCAGCTGACCTATTTATATTTATATTTTTCCTTTATTTCTGACTCTAAGATGATTATTTTGCTGTGAATGGCAGGATCCTCTTGGCTCCAGACTCTTGCAGTTCTAGAAGATTTTTCTTCCTCATTATTCCTTTGCTATAACCAAGGCATGCATCATTCCTTGCTTGAAAACAAAGCAGCCTTTTAAAATAATATAATAGTTTATTTTTACATCACTTTGTGCATTTTTCCATCTCAGTTGTAATCCCCTTGGGTTTCCCATCACCAGTCACCCATGCGCCATCACCACAGTCCAGTGCATTTCCCTCTCCCCACTGTTTTTGATCCCATTCCCTGCTCCACCCCCATAAAATGTCTCTGGTATATAGCTGTTCATTGTTGTTATTATTTTCTTGCCTTGTCCTTTATACTCCTGCTATGAGTGAAACCATCCAGTGTTTTTCCTTTTCTTTCTGGCTTTTTCAGCTCCATCTATGTTGCTACAAAAGGCATGTGCTTATTTATTTATTTATTTATTTGGTCGCTGAGTAAATATTCCATTGTGTGTGTGTGTACCACATCTTTTTAGTCCAGTCATCCACTTTTGGGCATTGGGCTGTTTTCATGTCTTTCTAACTGTAAATAAAGCAGTAAAAAACATGGGAGTGCAGGTATCTTTTTGAATCAGTGGAAAACAAAGCAACTTTTATACCAGTTTTCTCCAGTGTAAGCAATGATCATTTCCTATGTGTTTTATAATCACACAAAACTATGCTTATATCCTCTCTCTACTATGATATTTAACGTGAAGGATTCTCCATGGCCTTCTATATAATAAAGGTCCATTCATGATGACCGTCATACAGAATGATTGTTAGAATTCAGTTACTCTAGAGTGACTTCCAGATAAATTATGTCTATTATAATTAATACACATTTAGCATGATTTATCATACCCATTTTATCATGATTCATGTTGCAAGTAAAATTTATTGAATGTGTTATTTATATTTTATTTCCTTTTTCTAACGTGAAAGAAAGGAATAGATAACCCTCATTGTTCATTAAAAGAAATTTTTTCTTTCTGGATGTCCATGTGATAATACTTAAAAAGAAAGACATATTTAGTACTTCGTGGCATTGTATTCTTTTATGTCCATTCTGTTTGAATGAAATCTCATAGTGCTGTAAGGACAGGTCATACAGAATGCTGTGTAGGTGTGGGTTTTGATGGATGTGTTTTGGGGGGGATACTAGTTAGACTTCCTCACCCTACACATCCATGTTAACTATGTCCTGCGCAGTAGTGAGCTGGTAGCTTCTCTTAACTCCTCTCCCCTTTCTCCACCTGAGTCAGCGTCTCCAGCTGTGGTTTCCCTACAGAGAACAAGAGAAAATGCACAGTTGCACCTAGCAATATCAGTAAATGCTTTTCATAAAGTAGGAGTGAGGGCATCTGTCTGATATGTTATCACCCTAGAAGGCTTGGCATGGATTTGGCGATACACAGTATTTTATTCACTGGAATATATCTCCAAGGTTGAGCTGTTTTCATTATGGTGAGAGATAAGGTTACCGTTTTCCTTTCCTCTTCTGTTCTTTTTGAATGACATGGAGCAGTTTTCCAGAATTTGAAATGCATTCCAAGTAAAGCCACACTTCAATTAAAGGTGATTTTTTGTTATTTGGTACTAACATTTTTATCATATGCTATGTAGCATTTAATGTTGAATTTTTTCACTCAATGAAAACAGAGTTTATTTTTTCACTGAAGGGATATTTCTTGAACAGTTACTTTTGCAAGCATAAACTCAGACATTGAGGATGCTGTTAAGTGATGTTAAAAGAACAGTCTAGAACCAAACTACCTGGGATTACCTCTTACTAGTCTAAGGGGCTCTGGATAAGCTTCCTAATTTCTATTTGACTCAGTGTAGCTGAATAATGCAGATAATAAGTTGTAGTGAAGAGTAACCAAATACAATTTGTTAAATGTTTTCAAAGACTTCCTAGTATATAAATAAGATCTAAATCAGTTTAAAAAACAGTAATAAAATCAAATAAATTAACATTTCTCTCCATGTAGTTCACATATTCGGGGAGAGGACCGCCAACTGACTGTATTTCATGATGCTATTAGTAATTAGATTTTCATAGGTGTAACATGTGTAACACCTACTGCAGTTGGGACCAGGAGGTAGGAGAAGCATAAGGAAGGCTTTGAGGAAAACTAGCTTGATTGCAAGCATGAGAGTAGACGTGATGAGCAAAAGGTGTGAGAGATTGAGGTGCTGTGTTCTGTACTGAGTAATACAGCAGAATGGCCAAAATAATAAGATTATGGGGAACTTGGGGGCCCACAGGGGGTCCACTGTGGAAATAAACAGACATTAGATAATGGAGGGGGTGTTTATTATTTTTCTTATTATTTTTTTCTTTTTCTGAATGTACCAGTCACTCTGAAATAGTTTAGTGACAGAGATAAGATATGCTATGTTAGAGGAATCTTATCAGTAGGCATGAGGGAAAAGAGACAAAAGGTGGGCTAGACAATGAATCTAAAATAGACTTGAGCCTGGTAAGTCAATGGCAGTGGAGTCAAAATCAGAAACTAGACTTCGACATTGGCTTGGTGTTAGCAGTGGAGGAGAGGACAGGCATTTCCATGACTGGATGAGGAAACGAGAAAATTGACTTACTAACCACTGCTCATTCCCAGTTTAGTTCTTCCATTCAGACTGTGTGGCAAAAAAGAAAATATGTTAATTAATTTTTAGGATCGTGGATGACAGTTATTCCATTAACAGAACTTCACGAATCAGTGAATATACTACAGAACAGAATAGAAAGTTTCTAATCTGTCATGCCCATGCATCAGAGAGATTAAGGATTGGGACACAATTTGGACATGTTGTTAGTTTCAGCACAGTGAAAAGTACATGAACTCTGCAGGTAGTTAGACCTGATTTGAATGAGTCACTTGAGCTGTCAACTTGGGGAAGTCACTATTTTGTCTCTGATATCTCATCTGTAAAATGGTATAAAGATGTCTGCTTCAGATACTTGTGGTGAAAATTAAAGGCATGCAATGTAATGAATAAATTGGGAAGTTCCTGCTAGATGTTAGTGTCTCAAACAATGATGAAAGCAACAGCCACTTCTATTGTTAACATTTTCAATTCTTTATTTTTATTATGTGACCCACAAAGGAATTGGGTTGGCTTAAAAAGACAGTCATTAAATAATCGAATATTGAGCTAGAAAACTAAAAATCAAAGACATCAAAAATGTAAACAATGTATGAATCATAGAAAGAGGAGCTCAGGTTGTAGAGAAAGATCAATTTTCTTGCCAGAAGCTCCTCCCTGGTGGTGCAGTGGGTCAAATCACAGCACTATGAAGCTGTCTGTAGCCATGGCCGCAGAGTTCCCTCCCCAGCCAGGGAAGGGACTGACAGGTGACCTCTGCTGCTCACCTGCTGCTCCCCTCAGCAGTGTGTTTCAGTCAGTCAGCTGTTCTGCTCCCAACTCTGTCTCTGGTAAATCCTCTCACCCCTGCACCCTGAGTCTAGTCTGCATAAATATATTAGTATTTTAAAAATAAATAAAAAAAATTAGTTGCCAGAGCTGAGAAGCTGTTGTCAACAACCAAATAGGTAAATGTAGCAGAACCAAGGTGACACTCAGTCTCCTGCTTGCTGGGGTGAACACTTTCCACCACACCAATAAATATACAGCGTAAGAGCAAAGTACTACAGGAGGAAATGTCCTTAAGTTAATTAACATCTATCTATTATTTAGAAGGAAAGATGACACACACATTTTTTTTTCATCCACGTGGTGAATATGAGGAGTCACATTTGTGTTCCAGTTCCTTCTGTGTAGTGCTGCATTTTGTAACATCTTATTAATGAAGATTTATTAAGGCAAAGAAATCTTTTGAGGCAGTTTAAGCTGATAAACTACTTGAGGGAGAGAAAGGGTGTTTTCAAGTTGTGATCAGTGACACCTCAGTTTTAGGAACCATAGCATGTTGCTCCTGTTCTCTCACTGAAGGCACCTTTTGGTAGAGACCTTTTTGGAGTATCTGCAAAGGGGGTGGAGAAAGAAACAATACCAAGCAGAAAATAGCAGTTGTATTTTCACTGAAGCAGATATTCACACAGATGTTAAACTTGGAAATGAGAAAAAGGCGAGTCTCTGGAGACAAGTAGCGATGTGGAATTCAAAGATAAATAATGGGATATTCTTGAAGAAAGACGAACTGCCAGATAATCAGCGAAGAGAAAAAAATGGTTCGTAGAACCTTCTGTGATGAAGTAGAGATAACTAATTGACCTGTATGTTCTTACAGGAAACAAGGAAAGGAAGATATCTTTGTTTCTTTAGGAACCAGAAGCATTATCATTTATAAAATGATGACTTTTCCGTTCCATCAAAATGTACACACTCTGCTGTTCTCTTGAGATCCTAATCAAAATGGGAAAACAAAATGCAAGGACTCTGATTTGTTACAGGGAAGTACAATTTTTCTGAATTCTAAAAGCTGATTATTCTAAAAGAAGTTAGAATTCAGTGGATTAATCACCGTATAAGCCATAGTGATGGAGTTCAAACAAGCAAGCAAGCAAACAAACAATAAAAGCAAACAAAAATTGTGTGCTGACAGATAGCTTATAAACAAGTGATTTCTGTCAGTTCACTCCTTTTTAGGTTTTAATTAAAAAAATGTGCTTGATGAGTTATTTGCTCCATTATTTGTCTATTACTATGGAACAAATTACCTCAAATTATAGTACCGTACCAGTACCCACTTATTATTTTGTAATTTTTGTGATTCAGTATTTCAGGAGAGACTTTGGCATGTGACTATAGCTTAGGGTCTTTGTGAGACTGAAGTCAGGGCTGCTGTCATCTGAAAGCTTGTTTGGGTTGGAGGGCAAGCCTCCAAAAGGGTTCATTTTTATGTATGGCAAGAAAGCAAGGGAGGGTAGAATTTCTCGTTCCTGATTTTAAAAGAAAGTCTTCTGCTGTTTCCATATTAGGCTTTTACTGGTATTTTACTATTCTTTCTTTAAGAAACTTGCCAAATGTTGGGCCTCCTTGGTGGGCTAGGGGTTAAGTCTCAGCATGGTCACTTCTACAGTCTGAGTTCTATCCCAATGGGAAGCTGACCCACATGGCGCAGCAGACCTCTCCTGTCTCACCTGCTGCTCCCCTCAGCAGTAGATTTCAGTAGATCTTCTTGTTCTGCTCCCCACTCTCTGGTGAATCCTCTCGCCCATGCACCTTTGACATGCACCTCTCTTCTTTTATACAAAAATAAATACAAATTAAAAAAAAAAAAAACATCAGATGCTTAAGACATGCAGTGAAAAGAACAATTGTTCTATCTATGTAAGTGATAAGTAATCAAACTAGCTAGCGTCTATCTATATAGATGAAAAGACCTTTATGTTTGTTTTTTAAGTCATAAAATTGAAAAGAAGAGAGCATGGAAAAGGAGCACTGGAAAGGAGCATGGAGTGAGGTAGAAAAAAGATTGGGCAAAAGAAATATTTCACTTCTACAAAAACAAAACGAGGAAACTCCATTGTTCTTCTCTTGGAGCTCTAGTTAAATGATGAAGATTTACAGTAAGATGAGAACTGATGAGTGTCCAATGATTTTGTGAAGTGGTGGCCATTGAAAGTACCTTTGTGGAGGTGGTAGGGAGGAAACTCTAATATAGGATGAACTAATAAGAAAATGCAAGAAGAAATTGAGATAGAACATATTTTTTTTTTCTTTTGTGTATATATGTGTGTATAAATGTATGGCAAATTTTAAAACTAAAGTGGTCATTTTCTAATACTTTCTATTCGTTGAGACACGGTGTTGCTATTATTGATCAGCATTCTTTCTGGATGTTCTTTCTGGGATGGCAGAGGGACTTCCAGACACTTCAGTTGTGGAGGGTATTTTGAGCCTTGTTTCATTTCAATATCTCCTGTTTTTCCAGCCCCTACTGTGTGGAATTATGTCTGTTGTCTCTGCTAGTGATGCTCAGGGGTCTCTTGTGGTGTTCAGCTTCTTCTGGTAACTCGTTGAGTCCTTGTCTCTGGAAGATGCCTATTGATCTTTGTAGCCTTCTGATGTCCTGGGTTCCCTCTATGCTTGGATGTAGCCATGGAGGGGTGGATGCAGCTGGGCCTGTAGTTGAGCCAGTCACTGGCTTTGTTTATTTTTTGAGCACTGTGAGCCTTGCAAGGCCGTGCCTTACTGGCTCTCATGTCTTCCAGCCACTGCTGTTCAGTAACACCTTGAGTTCTAATTCTGGAACACCCCCCTCCCCTCAAGTTTTGCAGGCTGTCAGTCTAGGCCTCCACGCCTCTTTGTGCCCACTCAGAGCCATCTCTCCCTGAGCAGTCATTCCCTACCACTTGGGGGAATGTTCATGGGCCTGTTTTGATTTAGTCTAATCGTTTTGGGTTTCCCCCCCCTTTATCTCAGGGGCTTTGTGAACTTGCTGGCCCCTCCTTAGTGACTAATGCTGGAACAAGCCTCCAGGCCTATGCTGTGGGGGTGGGTGAAAGGGTTACAAGCCTTGTAGCGGTGCACCCCCCCCACACACCAGATCACCAGATTTTCTTCCCCACCCCCCAGCCTTTGTGTGCTTACTTGTGCAGTCTTTTCCTCTGCTCGGTTCTACTCACCCAGCCCAATGAGCAGGAAGCCTCTGCGGTGCTAGAGCCTGGGCATCCCCCATCATCTGATTATCCTGTCTGTGACGCTTCCAGGTAAGAGTTCCCTTGTTGGAACTCCCCAATCACTGATTTTCCCTCAGTTATCTTCCTTCTAGTGAGTCCAGGGTGTTCTCATTTGAGTTGAAATTCACAGCATGTAAGTCTATAGTCCATTTTTATATATTCCCATGCGAGCATGGACTTAGTCGTCTCGCTGTCTTTACTCTGCCATCATCTTGCCTGCTCCCGAGCTGTAAAGTGGTTATTTTTTTAGTAAGCTAATAATATATAATAATGTATAGGAAATTAAGCATTTTGGGGTATGTGGTTGTGTGAATCTTGACAAATGCATGCAATGTGTGTATACACATATATAGAACATGTTTCTGAATTGTGTTCTTTTACTGAAGACAAAATTAATAAATCATTGACTAATATAAAATGTCATAATAATCTTGAATTATAGCATAGAAATCAATCAGAAATGAACAGGATTAATCATCAATTTTTTTTCTGAACACTATAAAAATAACTTTTTTTTTTGTACAAGTAAGTAGACTATGAGTAAATTAAGATAGGTATTTTATAGTGAGTGACTGGATAAAGTTGTTAGAATGACTAACTCAAAAAATTCCCAAATAAGCAGTTTACAAAAGGCAAATCATTTCTGAGAGAATGTTTCTTTCTCTCTCTCTCTCTCTTTTTTTTTTTTCCAGAAACATTTTATGTATAGTTTAACCAAACTTAGCAATTTTTCTCTGGTCATTTATTATTGATACATGAATGAAATTTCAAAAGTATTAAATAATGTTGACACTGATGAAAAATGTGCCAGACTCACATTGGTTAGCTTCTTGTTCTTCTTCTTATTATTACAGAAGTACAATAAAAACAAAAATATTTAAAGCATTCTTTTTTGTGTGTGTGTGTGTTGTAAGAAGAATTAGTAAGCTGCAATATGGGAGACAATTTAGGAAATTATTTCAAATATCTAAATATCATAAACGTAGAGCAATTAGGTAATGGAAAGATATGAGAGGAATGCAAATTGGGAAAGAAGAAACTATCATTATTTGCTGGCAACATGATAATATACTTAGAGAGCCCTAAAGACTCCACTGAAAAACTAATTGAAAGAATAAATCAGTTCAGTTAAGTGGCAGGTTATAAAAATAATACACAAAATCAATTGCCTTCCTGCATATGAACAATGATTAGAAGAGGAAGACATTAAGAAAACAATCTCATTGACAGTGACACCAAAAATTATTTAAATACCTACAAGTAAATTTAACAAAGGAGGTGAAAAGTCTGTGCAAAGAAACTTAAATTTTTTTTAAAGAAACAGAAGAAGATATAGAGAAATGGAAAAAATGTCTCCTGCTTATTTATCAGAAGAACCATCGTAGTCAGAATGACCATTCTACCCAAAGCAATATACAGATTCACTGCAAAATCTCTAGAAAAAAACTTAAATGGTATTCTTCAAAGAGATAGAACCAAATTACTGAAATTCATATGAATCACAGAAGATCCCAAATAACCAAAATGATCCAGACAAAGAAAAGAAAGAATGTTGACATCAAACTCCCAGATCTCACTATACTGCCAATCTATGATAATCAGAACAGTATGGTACCAGAACACAAATAGGCATGAAGACCAGTGAAATAAAATTGGGATCCCAGAAATAAACCCACATTGTATATGGACAGTTAAAATATGGCAAAGGAGTCAACACCACACTTGGAGCAGGAAGGACTTTTCAATAAATGCTATTGAGAAAGCTGGAATACCAAATGGAAACTATAAGCAAGCCACAAAGACACCCCACCGAGTGGGAGAAGATATGTTCACACCATAAATCTGATAAGGGACTGAAAACAAAGATATATGAACATAGACAAATAGAAAGCAAATAACCCCAATAGAATATGAGCAGAAGAGCTAAATAGGCAGTTCCTAAAAGAACACCAGCAGATTTTCAAACAGGCACATGAAAAATTTTCATCATCAATTGTCAGAGCAATACAATTCAAAAGAAGAATGATATACCACCTCACTACTATAAAAAAGGTCAACAGCAGGGCCATCCCTGGTGGCTCAGCAGGTTAAAGCACTGCACTAAGAAGCTTAAGCCACTTCTGCATGAGTTCGATCCCCGCCTGCCCCGGAGGAGATCCACATGGCGTGGCAAACCTCTCTAGACCCGCCCGCTGCTCCCCTCAGCAGTGTACTTCATCGATCTGCCTGTTCTGCTCCCCGCTCTGTCCTTGGTGAATCCTCTCACCCTCCGCATCTCTGGCCTGTACCCCAGTTCTGTATGAATAAATAAATAAATCTTAAAAAAAAAAATAGGTCAACAGCAAGTATGGGTGAGGACATAGAAAATAGGACCCCTTATCCACTGTTGGTGGGAAGCTAAACTGGTCTAGCCCCTGTGGAAAGTAGTATGGACATTTTCTCAAAAGTTTGAAAATGGTTCTACCATATTACCCAGCCACTCCTAGGTATCTACCTGAAGACAAAAAAAATCACTAGTTCAAAAGAATACGTGTAGCCAATGTTCATTCCAGCACAATTACATTAGTCAAACTCTGAAAACATCCTGATAGCCCCAAAACAGATGAGTGGATCAAGAATATATAGTCTATGCACACAATGAAAAATTCAACTCGTGCCATAGAAGACACTATGGATGGAGCTGGAAGGGATAATGCTAAATGAAATAAGGCTGAAAGGGAAAGGTGAATACCAAATCATAGAAACCAGAAAAAGGGTCAGACAAAGCCAAACTCAAAAATTAACCGTGGAAAGCAGACTAGAGAACTGCGACATTGGGGGTGTGGCGTGGGGGGTGGGGGAGAGTTGTGGTGACATGGGCGAGCTCAAAGAGTGGAGGAAGCACAGTGGAGTATGATAGTGAATTTTGGTTGTTTGCTAGTCGGAGTGCAAAGTAGCATCCCTGGAAAAGGGAATCCTATACTTACAAAATACTGGTGAACCAGCCATTACCTCAATAAAAAAAGATAAAAAATACTTATATAAGAGGTCAGGTGATCAGCATTAATATGCTAAAATGAACCTCTAAAACCCTTCGAACATTTTCTCTTTTCCAAAGAAGACCAAATAAACAAAGAGTTAGGTATTTTACAGTGCAAAGTGGATAAACTTATGGGTTTATCTATCATTCTTATGAAAAATATTGAGAAAAATGCCCTATTAAATTATTTGCTTTTGGAAAGCACATTAACAAGTTCTCCTGGTACTGATTTCAGAAGGGCACCGAGTGCGTAATTCCTGTTCAGTGAAGAGTTTAATGCATTCGTACTACTCCTCTGTTCAAAAATTCTGACAGTGGAATGAGCACTATTGTAATAATATTCTGAAATGAAAATGAAAATGAACATCAGAAATAATGATAGGGAAGGATTTCACAGACTGCGAAGCCCAAAGCCAACAAGAGGAAAACTGTGATTCTAATAATTCTTCCTATTCTGTATTTCAAAATACCATCAGTAGAATTTATCATATGTAATGAAAGATAAACTAACGAGTGTTTCTAACTACTTCTTAGTAAATACCAGCTAGATAAATAAATATGTGCATACAACTGTACATTCGTGAATGCATTTTCTACTCTGATTTGAAAAGGATCAAGAAAATTAAAACCTCCTAGATGTACTTTTAGTTCAAAGTCAAATCCAACTTCCAGACCCTCAACATATTTGCAAGAACTTCTATGAACAATATGCTCATATATATATATATTTTAAGATTTATTTATTTATGGATACAGAACTGGGTACAGGCCAGAGGTGCAGGGACGGTGAGAGGATTCACCAGAGACAGAGTGGGGAGCAGAACAGGCAGATCTACAAAGTACACTGCTGAGGGGAGCAGCAGGCGGGTCAGGAGAGGTCTTCCGCGCCATGTGGTCACCTCCGGGGCAGGCGGGAATCGAACTCATGCTGCAGTGGCTTTAGCTTCTCAGTGCTGTGCTTTAACCCGCTGCGCCGCTATGGAGGGCCAATATTTTTAAAAAGATATCCTTTGAAACTACCTTACAGATCATAACTTTAAGATGCTAAGAAAGAACAGAAACATCAGAAAATAGGCATAAGTATGAAAACAGAAGCTTAGTAACAGATATGGAACAACTTGACCCCAAAGCAGTAACAAGCATACATGTCAAGTGGTTGAGAATCAGTGAATAAATAGGAAGCATACACCCCAGTGGCATCACAAATTCATATTTTGTATTTTCTATAAGATAGCAGCAATAATAACTGCTACATTATAATCAAATTAACAGTCAATTGATGATACAGAGGAGAGATAACCTGGAGGGAGACAAGCATTGGGTGAAATAAATTTCTGTCATTCTTCTTTTCACAATACTTCCCATTAGTGGTATCAACTAGACTTTAAATGTATACAGTTTCCTTGAATTTGCTGTTTAATTGAAACTCAAATTAGGAAGAATCATCTTAGGTCCAGGGTAAAGTAATAGATACACTAAAGGAATATTAAATCTTTATAAAATCATATACCAACATTTGTTCAGATACCACCTAAGAAATATACCACCTCTGGTGGTAAAGACACTGCTTTTTGGAAAACTCTGAAATAAATTGTTATAATTTTCTTTTCACTAAGCCATTGTATAATTAAGGCTTATTGTTTGTAAGCTTCTCTCAGGAACTGGGTAAGAGCTATTTTTGCTCTTGTGACACTCACAGTCCAAAAGGGGAGAAAGACACATTTTTTCAGACAAAGTTGAGTCACTCGTATGAGCCGTTCGAAACTGCAAATTCTGTGATATTCTGCATCTGTGAAGCACATGGAAATTTAAACTTAAAAAATAGTCTTTGACTTCTCAGAGATCTCTAGAAGGACTTAACATTCATCGGATATGCAAGAAGTTGAAAGATCAATTCAAAGGGAAAAGAGACTTCTTCCCAGAACATATTATAAATCTATCAGATATTTTGAAATAAAAGGTCAGTGAGTCAAGTGAGCCAGGCAATTTATATCCAAGAACAATATTTGTAGTTATGAATATAATGAAATCTTTTGCTTCGAGAATTAATTTCCCCAGTGTACAGTTGGCTGAATAATTGGTTCCGTGAAGGTAGACAAGTTTCCTATTTCTCCAAAGCAATATTGGCCACTGCTCACTTGAAGGCACCTGTCTTTCTGTGGGATGGCACATGCCATGTTCCTATTAAGCAAATTGAGCTCATGATAGTTGTCTGCAAGTGGCAGAGAAATGGAAAACATTCTGTCACTCAGCATCAATTTAGAACTTAATACCAAATGTTCTTGTCATCAGAAACTCTGCACATGATTCCTAACATGGACAATGTTTCAGTTCTGCTGTCACTGTCAAGTTATTCTTCCTTAAGACAAAGGGGATTCAGATATTTGGTCCATGTTGCACACTTAAGATTCAAATTTCAAAATTTCTTTTCTGTATTCAGGAAAAAAAAATACTGGGAAATATATTTTCTCTAAATGTACACAGGAACTAGCTTTGTAGTTTAGTCCTATTAACTGCTTTGAAAACACAGGTTTTGGTGTGTGGGAAGATGACAGGATAGTGAAGATGTCAGGCTTGTTATGCCACATATTTACAATGAAATTGTATTGAAAAAAAAGCAACAGCCCATGAAAGAGAAACTATGTCATACATCAGAAGTGTGGCAGAGTTGGATAGGAAAAAAGCTAATTAAGCTGTGTAGCATGATACTGGGGCATTCCAGCCCATGAAAGGAAGGGGATCACTGATCGGAGTCCCTCTGCATACCCTACATATGCCCCCCACTTTGCCTACTTTAAAATCTGGATATTGTGCTGGAGAAAGGGGTCCACAGAGTTGACCTGTGGGTCAAGGCTCACTGGAGGCTATAGGAATATGGTTGTGCATAGTGACTACCAGTTTGAACCAGAACATCCCAGACCAGAACAGATGAAGCCCCAGTTGGTAGGGAGAGACAGATCAGTCCCTGTGTGTCTCTCTCCTATAAGAAGCTATTTTTTGCATCCTCAGGTTTTAATGTGAGACACATCTGCCTTATGCCTACTTAGAATGTAAACCAAGACAAGCAGCGAGTGCTCTCAGTAACCAAACAATGGGTCTAGGTTCATAACAGTAGGAGCTAGCACTCCAGGGTGAGGCTCTGTACATAAAAAGCAAAGAAAGCATTTCACAGCTGTGATGCTTTTTCAACAATAGTGCCCGCTCAGGCAACTTTGATTACTCAAGAATAGCCTTAATGTTGGCATACAGTCAAATCAGATGTTTTGGCTAAGGAGTTGGCTGGGGGAAGGAATCACCATAGATTCCCTCCATATAACTCAGGTTTTCTGAGCACTGTAGGGAACCTGAACCCTGATGCTCACTGAAGATGACTTGGCAGGGCTATTCCCCTGATTCCTTCCTACATATTTCCCTTACTGACATCAGTGCTCCAGCCATCTTAACAGCTCAAAGACATCAGTCTATGAAAGATCCTAAATAAAAAATTAAGAATTATACCCAGCTTCTTCGAATAAGAGGATAAAGCCAGATTATCAAGACAACTGAATTTCCTGTTGCAACCCATGAGGACTAAAACCAAGAAGCAGAACATACCACAAATGCTGTAGTAAACATAAAAATAAAAATAAAGAAAGAGACTGAGACTATCCATCCAGCTGAACGTCAACATGTGTCTCATGAACAATTTAAGGTAACAGGTGTAACCATGTTTGCTGAATTAAGAAAAGCCATGGATTCCCTGAAAAAAAATATACTGCAGATCAAGTGAATATGAGGTTATTGCAACTGGAGCTTATGGATCTAAAAAAAAGAGAATTCTGTATCCATATTAAAAACTGAACAGAGGGGCTCGAGTAATGGGGGAAAAGAACAGTAATCTTGACAATACAATAGTGGATAAATCATACATAGAGCAATACATTTTGGATTACCTAAACAGAAATACTATCCATACCATGGAGGTTCCAGAGAGAGTAGAAAATGAGAGAGATGAAACAGTTTTTAAGGAAATAATTGCTGAGAACTCTCAAACTGGAAGACATCAGGATTCATGTGAGGCAGCAATGTAGTCTTAAGAGGAAAGATACTTGGCAGTAGAGACCCATATAAGAAAGCAAGAAATATTCACAAATAACTTAATATTATACCTAAAACAACTTCAAAAAGCAGACCAAGCAACACCCAAAGTTAGCAGAGGGAAATAAAAGATGGTGAAAACAGTGATTAATGAAATAGACATAAAAATACCCATACAAAATATCAATGAAACTAAGGCTTGGTTCTTTGCAAAGATAGCCAAAATCAATAAAGAGGAGAAATCAAGAGACAGCACGTTAATAAGCAATCAGAAATGAAAGTGCTCACCACAGATGACATAGAAAAACAAAGGATATGAGATTACTATGACCAAGTATTCACCAGTAAACTCAATGATCCTGAAGATGTGACAGATTTCTAGAATAGTATAGTTTACCAAGACTAAACCTGCAAGTAGCAGAAAAATGGAATAAACCAAACACAATCATGACTATTGAAACAGTAGTCAAAATCTTCACCCACACAAGCAGAGAGCTCTGCAGCTTTATAAGCTAATTCTGTCAAATCTTTAAGGTACAATTACACGCATGTTGCCCAATTTATTTCTAAACTTCCAACAAGAGGGAATGCTCCCTAAAACAGTTATGATGCCAACATTACCCTACTACCAAAACCAGACAAAGACAGCATAAGGAAAGAAAACCACAAACCAATATCGTGCATGATTATTGATAGGAACATCTTTAATAAAATATTAAGTAAATCAAATTCAATAATACAAAATCTGTACAATGTGATCAAGTGGGATTCATCCCAGGGATATAAGGATAACTTAATATATATAAATCAATTACTGTAATGCATATGATGTATAATGAAATAATATGATATATTAATAAAATAGAAATAAAAATCATATGATAAGGTCAATAGATGCACAAATAATTTTTTTTTTGGTAAAGATTTATTTATGCATACAGAACTGGGGTACAGGCCAGAGGTGCAGGGGCGGTGAGAGGATTCACCAGAGACAGTGAGGAGCAGAACTGGCAGGTTGATGAAGTACACTGCGGAGGGGAGCAGCAGGCGGGTCAGGAGAGGTCTGCTGTGCCATGTGGTCACTTCCAGGGCAGGTAGGGATCAAACTCATGCTGAAGTGGCTTTAGCTTCTTAATGCTGTGCTTTAACTCGCTGCACCACTAGGGAGGTCCCCACAAGTATTTTTTGATATGTTGAAGCATCAGTTTATCATAAAGGCATCTAAACATGATGGAAATAGAAGGAGCCTCTTCAAATAACAGAGCAAACTTACAGCCAATGTAAAACCCTAGGGTAAAAGACTGAAGGCTTCCCTTGAAAATCAATAACAAGTCATGGACACTTTCTTTTGTTTAATATTAGAGGTGTAAGTTAGTGTGCATTTTTACATACAGTCCATAAATGGGAAGAAAAAGAGGTTAAAAAAATTTCCAATCTAGGTGATCTTTTCATTTGCATAAAGTTGAATTTTCTGTCTTATTTGCCAACTCCACTGTGCCTCTCCCAAAAGAGATTCCTAAAAACAATTGTCCTTACTGCTCTTAGGGCAAACAGCACGCGCCTTATATTACTCATGTTTCAAAGATTTAGGAGGACGGATCGTCTGACTTCATATGAATCACTATACAATTTCTTTTAAAGAGAAGGTAAGTTCTTGATCAAAGAAATCAAAAACATCTGTCCTCACTCTTAGCAAGCTATTACTGCAAGGCTTTGCAAGGATTTTAAATAAATGAATGAATGAATGAATGAATGAAATAGCTGCAACCCTATGTCCAAGAATTCTTTTTGATGTGGTAAGACAATCAGTTAAAATAAGACGAGAAGGTGCTATCATGCAGTATGAAAGCCCGCCATTCTATTTTTGTGTTATTTGTGGGAATCATTTAGGTCATTAAATACAAAGAATTATGTACAAAAATGTCTATTCTGAAAACAAAAGAATCAATTTGAATTGCAGCTGCTAATTGAGTCAAGGCAGTTCACCTACATCCCTAATGTCCCATGTTAAAAAGAATGAAAAGAGCCCCTCCCTGGCACTGCAGCAGGTTGGAGCACAACATTGAGTTCAATCCCTGCCCCAGAGGTGACCCACATGGCACAGAACACCTGCAGTGCACTTCATTGATCTGCTTATGTTCTCCCCACTCTCTCTCTGGTGAATCCTCTCACTGTTCCTGCACCTCTGGCCTGTACCCTAGTTCTATATGCATAAATAAATAAAATTTTAAAAAAGAATGAAAAGAATAATTACTTGGCATATTTTGGTTGCTCTTAATACAATGCTTGATAACAGGTACTTGTGAATAGCTCTTACTGTCAATATTATTATACCCTATGGCAAATTGAAATAAATATTCACTCTGAATAGTCATTGGTGGTGAAACCCACAGGATTGATAGGATTCATGTGCTATGTCAGGAGTCAATGATTTCTTCACCTTCTGACAAGCAACAGTGTGCAAACATTCATCAATAACTTGGGACTAGTCAGAATCTCTCAAGTACTATTTCTTAAAGTTATAAAAATATAGACTTTTGTTCTAAATTTTATTGCCTGATTCAGGGTTCCCCAAAAACTATATTAAGCAAACAAGGGATCACAACAGTATGAGTAAGTTTTTCTCCAGGACAATTAATCATAACTTGAAAAGGTTAGTGGTGTTGGTGCTAGCTATTTAATCTCGCTCTTTTACTTTCTTGCCACTTTTACCTACTTATTAGCAATAATTACTTCCCACAATGAGTATAATTTGATTTCATGAAACATCATCTGTTAACCTTTGCAGTAGCTTTCTTCTTGAATACTGTTGATCCTGTCCTCACCTGTTGGAAACAAATGAGTTCTTCAAACTCAAAGGAACCTAATCAGTGTCAGAAGTTTCTCTGAGCTCTTTTAAAGAAATAAATCAATTTTCTCCAATGAAAAGTCTCATAAGAAAGATACCCATGAAAATACACTTGCTTTGGTTGAAGTAGGATGATTTTGTGTCCAACTTATGTACCCATTATGATTAAGTAAAACCTGTTATTTTAAATGATCTAATATAAATTCCTTCTTGTTTCATATGAAACTAGTGTTTCCATCTAAGAATGATTTGTACCTCAATCCATGTAGCTCTTTTAAGGATGTCAAACAAGTCACCTCTTCCCTCCATCACCATAACAGCCTACACTGGCCTTCACATCACACCATCTCCCTTGCCTGTTGAAATGATGGCAAAACATAGAGCATTGTCAATGAAATATGCCATTCATGTTCTGGGGAAGGGGCAATTATACTCTCTGGGGACCCAACTCTTTAAGATGTTGAACTTAGCTTAACATCTTGATAATTGAGTTAGCACACACAGAGTATTCAGTTAAGAGTCTTGATGGATAGTCCTTACCTCTTGACTCAGAGCAAGATCTGTCTTTAGATTTACCAGCATTTTGAGCCAAGCACATCCCCCATAGATATGTTGTTCACTATCAGATTATTGTTAGTTTATTATTTCCTTATTTCTTTTCCTCCACTGATATCTGATGGAGACCCGGCGCCTTTTTCTTCACCTCCTTTTCCTTCATCATCTGTGCTATAGATCCTACTTCACTCTAGTGAATAATGTTCTATAATGATGCACATCCAGCAAAACCCAGCAAGATTTCTTTTAAACAGAAGATTCATATATTTTCTAGAAAGATAAACCATTTGTCTTCTTAAAATAATTGTTGTTCAGAAGCCAAAAATATGTCTACAATTAACTAGCAATGATGAAGATTAACATGTTATACAAATATAAGGTAACATCATTACTTCATTTCTTGAGATTACAAAACATGAATCACTTTACAATTCACTTTGAGTATGATTTCTTAGTAAATGCCAAGCAAACCTTGTGGCATTTCAAATTAGTCTAGATATCAGAATGCAATAATAACACACACATAGATATCCTAGCTCATAAAATCTACTACTCTGTTATTTTGTATTTAGTAAAGACCATTTGTTTAACTGTTTTCTTTTAAAAACACTAATTAAAGGAGGGGGCTTGATCTAAATAATTCAAAGCTCTTAATTAAGTTGTTATTCCTTTCATTCATTTTTACCTTGAATAGTGCCTGTGAACTACTTAATATTTGTTAGTAGAGAATACTTTCATTATTCTGTGAATCTGAAGTGTCTAAGTCGTATGGGTTCATGTATTGTTCACCATGTGTTAGACTAGTGTTTACTGTGTACCAGGTTTGTGTGGGGTGTTGAGTGATGACACGCTAAACACAAAGTCATACAATGTTTTTGCTCTCAAAGAATTTAACACAGGATCCTTTAATCAGTGCAGAACCTTTCCATTAATTATTGAAACTACCCATATTCTTTAAAGGCTCAAAATATGGAGAGTAACGCAGATAATAGCCATAAAATTGCAATCTCTAATAAGACTCATTCAGATCCTGTTTACAATGTGCCAGGTACATTATTAGATGTCGGAGACAATGATCAGCGAATCAGTTCCTGCCCTAATAGTCAAATGAGGAAAATTAAATATATGAATAACTTCAATATTAGGTAGAGTATCCAGAACCACCTCTGAAAGGTTATGCGGAGGATGTAAATCAGCATTGCTAACTGAGGTGTATAATTTGGGGAAGGAGACACAGCATATACATTGAGTAGTAAATCCAAGCTGGCAAGCAAATCATGGACTAAAGAAGAAGTGTGACCACGGGATAGGAAGCAGACTCGTGAGGAGGCTCACACGTGTAGTAGGGCACAGCAGATGGTTCTGGAGACAGAGAAACATGAAATGAGGATGTGGCTGTAAGCAAGGAGCTGATCGTCAAGGACTTGATAAATCCTATTAAGGTTCTTGGACTTCATTAAACAGGCAAAGAGGATTCTGAATGATTTTTTAATCCAAGGAACTATGATAAATTGACTGTTAGATTGATCCTTTTTCTGCTGGTTGGGTAATGGTTTGTTAGAGAAACTATTCCTGTGTTGCTCAGAATGTATAGATAGAGATGTTCTGGAATAATGATCCAAGTCTTAGAGTAGAGATTTTAATGCATGTCTCTAGGCTAGCCCTCCCCACTCCAATTTATACCCTTTATATCATAACATTTTTAAGGTTATCCCTGTGAGATACATATGCATAGTAGCTAAAATAATATATAGTGATGCACCTACATTGTAACCCGAAGGAATATATTCTTTATTTAAATGTAAAGGTTTAATAAACTCTTTCCCACCACTAGGAATAGTAAGAACATAGTCAAGATGCCTCACACACTTTCAACCATAAGAATAAATATTTCACTAAACAGATGTTTAAGTTCCAGCAAGTATAAAACTATCTGTAATACAAAGTGTTCATCTTTTAAAGAGTTTTATGAGATTATCACATTTAATCCTGTCATCAACATTTTCAGATATAAGCAACTTTAAAATTTCACATATTGAGTCAACTGAAACTCACAAAGATTAATTTGAGCAGTCATAGACCTCTACGTGAATAGGAAGGCCAGAATTCAAAACTAGACTGCATCACTACAAAAGTTTTAACTTTTTCTTTGAAAGCTACAACAGCTTGCTTTATTTGGAATCAGCAAAACTCTTGGTATATCAGTCCTATTCCCTAATTTTGCCTTAAGTTTCCATCTTGGATCTCTTAAATGGGAGAAAATATGGGAGTACCTTTCTCCCATATATCTGTAGAAAAGGAATCTCAAAGAAGTGAGACTCCAGAAAAGGAACCCTCACCCCAAACCAGTTTGAGGATCAAATCCATTGCAGAAGCCGCAAAGGAAATATTGCTCCATTATTTCCTGACGTGTGTCTCTTGATTGCAACCTCACACAAGCTTGGACACCTATGTCCCTTGTCTAAAATGAGCAATTATATTGAAAACCTAGATTTGGGGAAACAGAGTTATTATTATTATAACCTTGTGGTGATCTTCACAACAGAATTAAGCTCTAACTTATTGTATGTTTTATTATGTATTTGCCCAAGGGAAGGCAATTTGACTTTCTTGACGTTACTTTCTTTTTCTCTCCTTTCAAAGCTATGATTAAGAACTAATTTATTTAGATCTAGCTGTGATTACTTGAATGATTCTGTTCTTTGTTGTAATTAATTTTCAGACACTTTAATTGATAGTACCTGTACTATATTTAATGCATTTCTAAGTACTAGAACAAAAGTGCTGCTTGTTGAAATTTTCACATATCCACTCCACTAAATAGGATACTGATTTATTCTATATTAAGAGTATGCATTTGTTGTTTATGATGATTCTGGAATACTCAAGTTCAATCAGATGTCTTATTTCAGTATATAGTAGGGACAAAGACACAAAACCATTTCACAAAATAATACCTGAAGGCCAGAAGGCCACAAATTGTTAAAATGGCCATGAATGAAATTTAGGGAAGCCTCTTATATGTGCTTATCTGCACACAGATTTGAGGATATTTATCACATAGGTACGTGGCTTTAAAAATCTCCAGTGTCTACTACACTTTCTGATCTTCTATTGAATCAGCTTTTAAGTTTTAGAAAATACATAATTAGATAATCAGTTGCTCAATCAGAATTCCTAGAATTGATATTTTGAAGCTTATCCAGAGTTTAAACTGAAGATACATACAGACGAGCACTTTGTAGGGATTGTGCTATACACATCAAGAGTCATCGTTTGTAGCCCTCATTCTACATTTCCGTGATTGTGTTGTCATGATTACTTCTCAGATAAAGAAACTGGTGAAATGCATGTTTGTTTTTTTATTGTTGTTAAAGATATATTTATTTATTCATAGGCAAAAGGTACAGGAAGTGAGAAGATTCACCAGAGACAGTGTGGGGAGTAGGACAGGCAGATTGACTGAAACACACTGCTGAGGGGAACAGCAGGTGAGACCGGAAATGTCTGCTGTGCCATGTGGGTCAGCTCCCTGACCAGGATCCAACTCAGGCAATTGGTGGTGATAGTGCAGTGACTTAATCCCTAAGCCACCAGGGAGGTTCATGTTGATTATTAATTATGGTTTTATTCACTCATACATATTTTATAATATGTATAATATATTATACATTTATGTATATTTATATATGTATAATATGTATAATATTTTATAATAGGGAATTATTTTTTTTCCTATTTGTAATCCTGACTTTTTATATTCTTTTCAACTAGTATCTTCTTGACTTCTCTATTTCCAAAAGAGATTTCAACTATAGGCAAAATAAATCTGCCTTTACATTCTAATCTATTGTTCTTTTTTTTTTTTTCTTGAAAATAACATTTTTGGAAATGAGCCTCTGCAAGATTTCAGGTCTCCTATTTCCTCCCACTGAGGCACTGTCGTGTTGTCACACCGTCACTCACTGAATTGTATTAAATGACACACTGCATACTTCTCCCATTCTTGGTGCTAATCAGTGACCTGCTCCTCCTAACATTTCATTGACTGTTCCTCCATATCATAGTGTTACACCAAATATTGTATATTTTAAAGTCCCTTTAAACCGTTTTATTTCCTGACTGAAAGTATCATGATGGGCTTTCATGTGGGAAACAGCATTGCAAATTTAAATGTCACATTTATCCCTGGCAGTGAATTCTGCTTTCGACAGGGCGAGTCTAGTGAGGTTTCCTTGTCAGTTGTCAGTGGTCTGTTGGTTCATTCCCCTTTTCACTCGCCAGAAGACTCCATGGCATAGGAAACATGTGACAAAGCAGAAAGTGTATTTCCCTACTGAAACAGGAGTCTTGGCACATTCATTTTTGAAATTTGCTACTTTGGTTCTAGGAAACTTGTCCCACAGTTAGTGAAAGGTTGGAAGACTATGAAAAGTTACTGTACCTCTGACACATTTTTTTCTTAGAAAAATTGCAAATGCCTAAGGCTAAAAATATCTTGCCTCCCACTGCCCAACATCATGTGGCCATCCACCATGGCCAGACCGCTCCGGACAGGAAGCTGATCTTCCTGAGGTCAGGGATCTACCTATCTAGCTATCATTTATTTTTATACAATGCTGCTTTCTCCTCTCTGGTGTGTTCCCTGTGAAATTCCCATCACCAGTTCACCCCTGCACCATCACCATAGTTACAGTCTGTTCTGCTCTTCCTTCCCCTGTTTTGATCCCTCTCCCTCCCCGTTCCCTGCAGAATGTCTCTGGTTTATAGTTGCCTGCT